>NC_141785.1:12439469-12739469 GCF_054643075.1 Acanthaster planci | reverse complement strand
AGTCAATTTCATTGATTATTCCTTGTCATATAAAACAGGACAAATGTAAGGGGGATACAGAAAGGTTACACGTTTGGACCCCAAATTTACAGAAAGATCCTTGCCCTGTCTGAACCAAGTGACCGCTTGTATTTTATTCTGGTCTTTGCTGTGGTGCTGGTCGGCTTGGAACTGTAGAAATTTCCTCTGTTGCTGGCACCTTGGGTTGAGCTGGCCTTGTTCATCTCCAGTAGTCACTGAACATACCAATTTTATATTCACCAGTTTGGAAAAACAACAGTTGGCTATGAAGTTGGTATTGTTGAACAGCATACGATAGTAGTAGTGTGGTGTGAGCTTTCTCTAGGGGTTTGAGGGGCAGGAGTATGACCTCTTGTGGAATGTACATATGAAAAGATTTTTGGAACTTTTAATGACCTTGTGTTGCCCATGGAATGGATTAGAGCCTCTGTCTGGATGGGTTTGTGCACAGGAACCCTCAAAATTTGGCCTCATTTTACATTTTTGAAGAGGGTAGTGTTCTGTATTTGTGGCCATCATCCAAAGGACTACATTTTATGTACATGTACATGTACTGTATTTAGAGATGTTTTAGGATTATCAAAATACTGATAGTCATTGGTTTAGAATTTAAAGCATAATACTCATTTTTAGTTTTGGTTTCATGTGAAAAAAATGCAAGGAAATACAGATTTTTTTCCATAAGCTACAGGTATTTCTCTTTTGCTGTAGAAGGGCTATTTTGAAACTGTACACCGGTGCCACTGTGAACCAGAAAAAGCAGTGCAAACAAATGGAGGACGCACATGTGTTCACTTCGTATTCACTTTGGTACTCTACCCTATACTCTGCTAAAAATATGTACAAGTTTAATGTGCCAACATGTCTGATGCACCATACAGGAATGGATACATGCACATTGAAATCTGTTCATCTATGTGAAATGCTTGGAAGGGTGCTTTATCAGGTACTTTGCAAAATAGATTCTGTGAAAGGAATTGACAATTGAAATCACAGGAGGGTTGATATCGGATGCTTGACAGGTTTATCATGCAAGTGCAGGTTATGACTAAGAAGCTTTCCTGTGTTACTCTTGGTGGGGTATTCCCTGCATGTGGCAAGTTAATTGACGGACATGAAATGACAGTTTCCTTCCATTTCCTGGTGCTGGGACTTCAAAATGTCAGGAATCATCAGTGTTCTCGGTGTCGTTGGAAAGTACGCATTTCTGGCGAGACGCAAGCGTGCTGAACACTTCGTGCTGAATGGTCACAGTGTCCAGGAGTGCTTAGTGTACATGTATGTCTGAGGAAACTCCTCTGTGGTGGAATATCTTTCATATTCCACAGTTTGGGCTAAAATCCCCTGTATAGTTTTTAAAAATGATGTTGTGAAGATTTCTCTGTACTTATGTCTTTACCATCGACAAGTTCTGACCAGTTGAAAAGCATGGATTGTGAAAACGTATTGTCAAAAAATTTCATCTGGCTTTTCCCCCGCAGGTACAAAAGCAGGGAACACCATCAACCTAGACCAACATGGCAGATCAGCAACCAAGTGGTCGTGCTCGTGGGAGGTCCCGTGGGCGAGGACGTGCCTCTTCTGGCCAGCAGCCAGCCCCGACCAGGCGCCCTGGTGAGACAGCAGCAGCAGCCCCTCCCCGCATGCCCCCGGCTGAGCCAGACCCCCTGCCCACCCCAGGAAGAGGACGCTCAAGGGGTGGCTCCTCCCAGGTACCCGGATCAGGAGGTTGGTATTCCTTTAATAGCTACTCTTTTATGCTGGTTTGTAGAAGTAAATATTTCTTCATCGGCAATGGAGTGTGACTGATTTTAGGCAGTCATGTCCATTTTTAGACAAAGCATGTGAATGAAAAATTGTGAAGAATGCTGTCACTCATTGGAAACTTGCGAGGAACAAAATTCCAGTATGGAAAACTCTGCCCAGGTTTGTTTCTGGAAATAGATTACACTGTCTTTCGTACTGAATACCATAATTTTCGGAATATAAGCCACCCAGTGTATAAACCACAGCACACAAAAATTGGCAAATTGAGATCGATAGTTGGTGTATAAGCCGCACCAGCCTATAAGCCGCACCAGCCAATAAGCCGCACCGCAGTGCTGACGATCTAACCACGAAGGTCATTGTGCTGCGTGCTGAAGAGCCAATACAGCATGTACAGTACGTAAATGGTTCCACTACACGTGCAATCCTAATTGAAATGCAAAATGCAAACAAGTCTCACCACAAAAATTGAACTTTAAGCCCTCAGATTTAATACTTTTTGCGGGTTGAATGGTTTTTCCTGCATGGGTCCTGCGTCGGCTCTTGCCCTTTTTTCCAGCAGCCAGCAAAAGTTATGCGGTGGAAGACATACAATTAAATCTTGAGAACTCAAAGTCAGTTAAGTCAAAAGATTGTTTTATCTTGTAGGCCGACTATTTCTTGCCAAAAGGAATAGGCTTTTATGTAAGAAAAATTATACCTCTGTAACTGTCAACAACACTACATCCGGTTATCTGGAAGTTTTGGGACGCCAATCAAAACAACACCACCAAATTGCTTCAAAACTGAAAAATCTGCCACAAGACCTTGGTTCGAGTCATAACATTGGAACTGCTTGTGTTGCATGCATGCTGCATGCGTCACACACACTGCATGCAGTCAAACCCTGTTTTCAAGCTAGCCTGACTGCTACCGCAGACCCATTCATGGACCGTTCAGTTGCTGAATCTTTCTGATAACCATGTGACCACAGACGTCAGAGACGATCAGCGAAAAGACAAAGACCTGCCACACGAAGGTACACCATTGAAGCAGTTGATTTTTATCTAACGGTAGAAAGATATCTTAAGATTTCAGAAGTAATAAAAGTCTTAGTAAAATGATTGTTCATCTGCAAAAAAATACACCTTGAGAATGAATAAAAAGCGCAAAAATAATCACTAAAAACCTTTGCCACAGCATACCGGTAACAAGTAAAGTTTAAGATTAAGTACACATTTCGCATACATAAATTTGTTTTTGTGACTCCACGACTCGGGGAATTCCGTTAATAACTCTAAATCCGGACAACATAAATTTTTATTAATTCTCTGAGATTAGAGTTCTCAGGTGTAAATGGCAACCAACGAAAACATGACCGAGCCATCGGCACACGGTACGCTTGACTTGGCTGTGACTTTGGTGACTAATTTTATCCTTCAAAGTTTGTTGTATAAGCTACAAGACGTATAAGCCGCAGAGACATTTTGCAGCGTGAGAGTCAACGTATAAGCCGTGGCTTTTATTCTGAAAATTACGGTATATTTTTTTTTTTTTGTCCAACAGTGTAGCTTTCTCTGATATGGAATTTTTTCTTTCAGCCCCAGTTCCAGCTGAGCCAAAAGTGCCCCCTACAGTCCAGATGGCTGCTCTAAGCATGAGCGCAGCTGGGGAAGGAGGGATGGGTGGTATCAGTGGTCGTGGTAAGCAGGCCCAGCTGAGTTACCAAGAGATCAAGACCAGACCTGACCACATCAAAGATAAGAGGGGTAAGTTGAACAGCAAGGCAACTAGCATTGAGGCCATATTTATGGGGTTTAACCACTTGCTGCCGGGAACCCCGTTCCAAGCACCATGGGTTCATACACAAAGCCAGGGTGCTCGAAATGGGACAAAAGAGCTGGTCTGTGTAACAAAAGACAGTACGCGGAACAAAGACCTGCTTCTGGGAATTTTTTTGGCTTGCATTTTTCGAAGGTATAGGTAATTCTTCACTGTTTGTAAACAGTATACTACTGTTTGGGGCATAGCGCGCCCGTGGATTGGCACCGCAGACAAAAGTGCTCCAGGGCCCCATTAATGAGCGACACGGCACGACTGCGTGCTAATCCAGCTACGTTTGAAAAGACGGCACTCGCATTCACTGGGGACAAAGGAAACACCTCCCAATTCTGGGCTCTCTTTACAGGGCGGCAGGCCTGCCTGAAATGTGGTTCGTGTTGTGGATTGCAGCATGAACTGTGGAAGGTCTTTGAAACCAAGGGGATAAATTACCTGCGGCACTTCGACGTTTATTTGACTTTTTTATATACATGAAGTTCTACCAAACCTCTTTGTTAATTAACTTTGTTTCCAATTTGGTTGAATATTGGTACTATTGCTTTCATGGTACAGTCTTTGTGAACAATTTCATTGTCATGAAATATTTTCCAAACTTCAAACACGTCAAGCGTCCAGAAATAGGATGAGCTTATAGCCTGGTGTCCCCTAACTTCTCGCAAAATCACAGAAAATCCCACGAAAACATTTAAGATATTCTTTAAAATTTAAAATTAAAAGTTTTAGTACATTATTATTACCTCCACCCGCATACCCAACTAAAAAAATTGTTAACGATGATTTTTTAAGGGCGCATTTTGAAAGAGTTCATGTGTACTACTTACGATTATTAGCCAATATTCACTATTGGGAAGGTATTTTTTCATACAACCTCAGACATTTTGGGTGCCGGATTGGAGTATGCTTTTTCAGGTTTCATGCTGGTCGGGGAACACCAGAGCTGGCTAATACTGACAGGTGCCGACCGGCGTAGCAACTACCCTAAACTGAAAGTCCAGTGTGAGCTTCCTGATTAGCAGTTTCTCCGTCGAACAGTGATTGAATTGCTTCCTGCACAGGAAGTAATTGTTATAAATATCTGCCCTATTTGATTTGTGAGGGCGAGAAAGCTAGTAGAAAAAGTTTCCTGGGTTCCAGTTGCCTGGGTTCCAGTTGCCTGTCTCCATTGTCGCTACATGGCAAACTATTCACAAAATGTTGGCTGTTGCCCGGAGCAATAGACCGTATTCGTAGGAAGCCACGTTTTTCTTGTTTCCTGAATCTACACATCCATTATTAATTAATCTACTGTTTAAAATTTGCCAGCTGGAACTCTGGCTCTGTAGAATGTGGGCGAAAGGATTGGTTCTGGATACAACTGTAAGTTTATAGTTTCCAGGAAGTGGAAAAGTCATGTTGAAATAGAGGTAGCAACTGTTCTTTGCCCCACTTGATCTGAGTGGATTTTTGAAACATTTTCAGTACTCGGCTTTAGAAAACTACCCAATGTTCCAGAGGAATTGATGAGATTTACTGAAAGCCCTTGTATCCTCTCTTTCCCAGGCACAGCTGGAGCAAAGGTAGATATCCTGACCAACTGCTTCCAACTCAAGAGGGAGGAACACTGGCTTTTGTACCAGTATCACGTGGATTTCAGCCCGATGGTAGAAAGTATACGGGCCCGGCAGGGCCTCTTGCGCTTTCACACCGAGTCTCTGGGTACCCCCATGGCATTTGATGGGATGATACTGTTTCTGCTTAGAAGGCTAGACCAGCCGGTGGGTATGAGTAATAAAAACTAAGAGGATAGGACCAAGTCGGGGCGGGGGGGAAGGATATAACCCTACAGATTTTCAAGCCATCAAAATAGAAGAAACTTTTTTGCAAAGCTTTCTGAAATTGCCAAACCAGGTTTGTTAATGTTTTTATCATTATTAATATTTATGAATGGCTTCAGTGTATACATGTTAATGACTTACTGCCATTTAAGCACAACTTTTAACAATGCAATCTTGGTGAACTCCACAGACGCATATGCACCCCCTCTTGAAATACATGTAGATGTCAGGGCATTGCACTCTATATGCTTATTTTTGTCGGCAGTTGTTACCCGATGCAGCAAGGGACCGTTAGGTTAGGGAACCAGACACATTACTTCTGTTCAGTTTTTGGATGCCGTTGGAAATTGTGTCTGGTGTGATGCCTATGGCTGTTTTATTTTGACTTGTTTTGGTGTGACTGATGTTCAGCAGTTTGGAAATCAGATATTGGATCCTATGCCCTCCATTCGCCACCTCCCAATTAATCAAGTCTGGCATAGCCATTGAATATACAAGTACATAAAATACGTCAGGTGTCTTGTAACTGCAAATGCATGAAATGAGAAACACACCATTAGGCCTGATAGGTCTAGTCAAGTATCTTCTGTTGCACTGTACATGTACATGTATGTTCAGCATGGCCTGGGGTATTCCGTACATGGATGTGAATTGTCCTAAATTAACCTCTTTTAGGATCCCCAAATTTTAAATACATGTAATTTTGAAAATCACGCGAAGTCCAAGAGTGTGACTTCTTGACCTGTTTAATTTGACATGTACCAGTGAAATTGTTGTCAAACTATATTGGTTTGTTTGGCACGCACTTAGTTACTTATGGAAATTAAAGAGTATGTTCTGAACTTACAAATCTCATTCGAGATGTGCCAGGGACACAAAAATAGACCCAAATTTACAGAAGAATTTGATTGTACTTGGCCCTCAGTAAGCTCCTGCTTGAGCCACAGCTTTGGTAGTGAGGAATTCTTTGGACCACCTTATGTACCCATTTCATTGTGCAACTGCCAGATTAATAAAACAGTCGGCCACTTTTGTAAAGGTTATAGGAGAACCATGCACCTTAACATTGACGCACAGCTGAAAACAGCACAGAAACTGTTATTATATCAGTCAATTCACAAGCGCGCCAAGAGAGCTTGTAAATGGAGGCACCTTCCTACAAAACACAGTGATGCTTAGTTTGAAATTGTGTCCAACCCATAGGTCACCACTCTTCAAACAAAACGCCGCAACAGTGATGAGATAGTGACAATTACGATCACCCTGAAAGCTGAGCTGGCCCCCAATAATCCCACCTGCCTCCAAGTCTACAATATTATCTTCCGCAAGTGAGTAGCCGGCTTCACCCTTCTGCCAACTCTCTGTTTGGCAGGGGCACTTACTTTTCGGAGTTTTTATTGCAAATAACTTTCTGCAGTCTGTAAACCAATAAGGTTCTTGCTTCATGGCCAGTATTGGCCCTCTCCCCAATTCTGCATACTGTACCTCTCGGACCCCTTTCATTATTAACTGCAACCGTCAGTCCTCCAAAATCTCCAGATGGTTTTGGAGGATAAAGGCTATGTGGCAGAAAAGTGTGGTCCAAAAATTAAGCAATGCATTGTGCGTGCTCTGCCATGTATAAATTTGATTATATGTGAAATCATAACCTACTTCTCCAAACACACATATTGCAGTGCCGTTGACTGCATTTCGTGTTGTACGCTAGGTGGAAGAGGATGACCACTGCGTTAACTTAATCACCTCTCCTCCCCCCCAGTAACTGAGCGAAATCTTTATGAGTATGCATTTGTTACATTGCCATTTTCCAACAGGGTCTTGGGATTGATGGGCATGCAGCAGATAGGACGCCACTATTTCAACCCCAATCTCCCGGTAGTCATTCCACAGCATAGGTTAGTCATACCCTTTTAATAAGCCCCAGGGGTTTGCTTCACGCCAGAAATTTCATTTGCCTCAACCCTGGATTATGGAACTTACAGAAAATCTGTAGGATTGAGTATAGAGTTTATGAATATACATTGGGTAAGGGCAAGACCTGTAAGTAAAATTAACTTTGTGTAGATGATTTCATTTTGTATGGTTGGAAAGCTTCCAGAGAAAATGTCTGACGGGAAAGTTTTAGTGGTATGAAATAAGCAGGTTATGACGTCAAGATATAATTTACCGTGACTTAATCAGTTGTGATTTTGGAACTCAGAGAACATGATTTGAAGCTTCATCACATCTTATTTCAATGTACTTCACAAACACAGTTCATAATGTATCTTCCGGACTTTTTAATCCTTACTCTTTCACACATTCAATTATTTCAGGAGATTTGTAAATTTTGCATACACAAACCCAGTAACCTGCCACAGAGCAAGGGTGAGGCTTACCTGTACCGGACACGTATTCTTTATACACGTGGCCGAGGTCTCCAAAATTGGACAAAGGGAACTGGGCCTTGTAACAAAAGATAGTTCTTGTAACAAAAGACCAGGCTGCTGGGAATTACCAACATTTTTTTCACTCTCAATAGTGGAGAGAATCCAGCCTTGTTTTGAAACAGTATACCATGGTTTGGGGCATTTAATTACGAGCGGATTACCACCGGAGACAAAAGCACTCCACCACCGCAGCGATGAGCCACACTGTACCACTGCACGCTAATCTGGCCCCTATTGAAAAGAGGTCAGCAGCGCACTGTGCCAGGTTCGTGAAAAAACGGAAATAATGTAACACCGCACAATCTGGGCTCTTTTTACAAGGCAGCAGGCCTGGATGAAATACTCCAGCGTCAGTAGATGTCTGTCAGATTAGAGTAGAAACCAGACAGTCCTTCGGGTGGGTGTAAATGTCCAGTAAATGAAGATATAAATTTTTAAAGAATTTTGAAAACAGAAAAAAATGAAAATTATCCCATCCCAGCATCATCAACATTCATAAATGCCCCCAGCACGAAGTGGTTAAGTTAAAATGCTTCTCTGTTGAAAGCCATTTCTGCATTAGTTCCTCACCGTTCTTCATTTCATCACTTTTCCATAATTCCCCCCTCTCATCTTTTCCCTTCATCCTCATAGTTTGCAGCTCTGGCCAGGCTTCATCACTTCCATTCTCCAGTACGAGGAGGAGGTGATGCTGATGGCAGATGTCTCCCACAAGGTCCTGCGTACGGACACAGTGCTGGACATCCTTGCCAACATCTATGTGGCCAAGAAGGACCGCTTTAAGGAAGAGGCAATGCGCATGCTGGTCGGGGAGATTGTCCTCACCAGGTACTGTTTATTTTGGGTTTAGGCTCCCCACCCATAAAAGGATGCCTTGCACCCTGGGTAGGCTGGGATCTCCCTCGGACCTCAGTGGGGAGTCGAATCCCCCCCTCCCCGTCCCGGCAAGTTACAAACATGTACTCAGCACAGAACAGACGACATCAGAGACCTTGTTTTAGTTGGAGCGAGTCACAGTAGGATGTGTCACAGTGTTGTCATTTTGTAAGTCCTTTCACAG
Source organism: Acanthaster planci (assembly GCF_054643075.1). NCBI lineage: Eukaryota > Metazoa > Echinodermata > Asteroidea > Valvatida > Acanthasteridae > Acanthaster > Acanthaster planci. The sequence continues at coordinate 12,730,557 of NC_141785.1, read as the reverse complement.
AACCAGTCATAAGTGACTGGGTTAGCAGTGACAAAGAAATGCTTTTGTCACAGTTCACTTGAAAATCTTATGACGTGGCTTTAGACTGGTCGATTTGTGGTGGACTTACAGGAGCTTGGGATGGACTTGACTACGGCACTTGCATTACGTTCTCTGGTTTCTACAGAGAAGGAATTTTCAGAGCACAGTGCTCCATGGATGTCTGTGCTCTGAACAGTATTTCTCTTGCATAGTGACTAAGCGGTTTTCATTGTTAGTTGGTATGCGCTTAATGTGAGTGCAAGGTTTTTCAGCTTCTGAAAACTGTGTCAGTTTGAAAAGGTTTGCTAGTGCTCTGTATCTTCTATTGTAAAGAGATGACTGACCGTGTCATCCTAAGCAGGATTGTTGACCACAGTCGAGGTACTAGTAAATACTTGGGGGTACACTTTATCACCCGTCAGTCGTTTTGTTGCCCTCCTCCCACTTGGCTGCTACAGGTCAACCTATCCACTTGTGTGGCTCATTTCACATTTCTTTTTCCCTGCTTGTTTGTCACTTGGGAAATTGTGCAATTTCGAACTGCCTATAGATAGGTTTAGCCTCTCCCCCTTGGCCTTAAGTGCCAGTCGTAAATGTATAATTGTTTGATTGATTGATTTATACTTTCCCTCTGCCTTCTCCCCCAAAAAGCCAGACTATTTTCCAGTAAATCAAAGTGTGGTTTTCCTGTTGACTCATTTTGAAAAAAAAGTAAGCTTTATATGACAGAAGTTAGTGGTTTTTTTCAATTAGTCAGATAATTATCTTTTAGTCATGTATTTGTTAGTGTCTTGTAGTTGTCAGTAGTTGTTTTCAAAATTGATGGGCATCTCTTTCTGAATAGATCAGATGTTTCTTCAGGAGACGAGCCTTCTTTGTACACGTGATGTTATGAGTAATACACGTAGACACAAAGTGTTTCCTCTAGAATGGTGTAGTTCAGTCTTGAAATGACATATTTTGTTGGGATTTTGCTGGCATACACAACTGACCCTCTTGGTCCTATCCTATAAGCCAAAGCTTGTTTAATGAGAACGATTCCAAAGTCCTAGAAACTCAAGGAACATGTAGGTAACTGTTTCAAGTAATAGTGGCTTGGCCCGAAAGGCTCCCAACTTTTCACCGCAGATTTTGACGGGTGTTAAAAGGTTAAAGTCGAGCTCTCTTGTCAAATTGTGTTTTCATCTTTCTGTCGTTGAATTGTAGCTACAACAATAAGACCTACCGAGTGGATGATATCGACTGGGACAAGAATCCTATGCACACCTTTGCCAAATATGACGGCACGCAGATCAGCTACGCCCAGTATTACAAGGACGCCTACGGGCGGGAAATCGCCGATAAGGAACAACCACTGCTAGTCAGCATTCCCAAGAAAAAGGTACACCAGTCGTCCAATGTGTGACAATATTCCAAACCCACCATTGAGTGACGAGGAAGCATACACAGGTTGCCCTCATTTCCAGGTCAAGTATAAATGCCTGCATATGTTTTTTTGGTCATGACATGTACATTTCTGAGTGTTCCATAATAAATGCAAGACCTACAAAATTATTGTTTCTGGTTGTGGTAGAGGGTTGGCTATTCCACTGCAGCAGCTACGAGGTGTCACTTCGCAGATCACAGGAGGAGGGGATAACTCATGCCTTGTCATGGAACAGACTTTCCACGGGAAATAAAGCACATCCGTGGGTGCAATTGCATTTCCTGTGCCATTTTCTTAGCAAGAATAATTAGCTGCAAAAACTGAACAATGAAATAGAAAAAAATCATAAAATTCCAATTTGCCAGGGGTTTGTTTCTGAGGCTTACAGCATTGCCAACGCATTGTTACTGCTGTTGAAAACTCATTCATTTTCCCCAAGTGTACTTTCAGTGACAAGTTTGAGTGCACCCATCATTGCATTGCAAACATGTTAAGACTATTTGTAAAATCAGCCGGTATCATTGGACTGCAGTGAAGTATGAAAGTTTCTTAATGCCTACAACAAAAAGTTGCTGGGATATACCAACTATTCTAGCAAAAGCCAGCAGAATGGGTCCACTATTTTGACGAGTCTTTTTTTTTTGCTTCACTTATCTGGGGTTGGTGTTGCTGGTGCCTACTAAATCAGTGTCTCAGTGCACTTGTGTTGTTCAGTAGCAGTGGGGACCACATGTTGTAAAATAGGTGTTAGTAGGACCCAAAGGTTATTGAGGAACGTAAGATTTGTTTCAAAATCTAAACTTGCAGCGCAGTGTTGGTATTTGTGTTTTGTGTGATTACTGGCTCCTTCCCCGGGGAGTAGTTTCCCCAAGAGATACCATTTTTCAAAGTGTAGTTTCAATTTTTTGCCCGCCCCCTTCAGGATCAGCGTCGTGGAATGACTGGCCCCATCCACCTGATCCCAGAGCTGTGCATGCTGACCGGTCTGAGCGACGACGTACGCAGTGATTTCCACGTCATGAAGGACCTTGCCCAGCACACCCGCATCTCGCCTGATGACCGCGTTAACTCACTCTCTGCATTCATCCGCAGCTTTCCCAAGTGAGTGAATGAATGTGGAGAGAGCTTTTGTGCCTTTCCTTATAGAGTGCCAAAGTGTCAGTTTTGAACAGAAATTGAAGTGCAAACGTATGAAGTTCATGCACTAGTTCTTGTACTCATGCCTTTTACACACAAAACTACACATGACAGTGTTGTAGTTGAGACTATTTGCAAGACCATTCTCAAGACCAGTCACAAGTAACAGAACAGTGACAAAGGAATGCCTTAGCTGCAGCACATTTGAGTAGCTTGCAACTTGAATTCAGACTAGAGGTCTTGTGTTAGTCTTGTGAAGGTCTTAAGAGGATTCGACTACAACACTGGCATGTCAGTTACAGACAGCTCTTTTGCTGTGACACAGACAGTCTAAAAATTCCTTCCTCCTCTTGATATGCTGAAGTATGCAGACACAACTGACTGATTTTGACTGATCAGACAATGTTGTCAAGAATGCATATTTACATAGGAGAGTCAATAAAAGTGCCTTGAACTGCAGTCACTGACAGGACACTTCTGCACCATTTGTGCCACTACTGAGCATTAGTGGGTTCGTCCATAAAGTACATACAAACGAAATGCAGATTTTTCTGACCCACCATCCTATATGCAGAAGTTTCTTGTCCTCACCACCTATAAGCTTACCATTGATAGGTTACCATTGGTAGGTTACCATTGGTAGGTTACCATTGGTAGGTTACCATTGGTAGGTTACCATTGGTAGGTTACCATTGGTAAGTTACCATTGGCAAGTTACCAAGTGAATTGTTTTAAATTGGCTTTCGTATTGTTCGTTTCTTTGTTTTTACGACACATATCGTGATACATATCGTATCGCGACCCAAGTATCGTATGAAAGTGGTATCATTACACCCCTACACATATGCATTCCACCATTCTTGAAGGCACTGCAGGTCTTTGTGGCATGAGTAATGTTGCGGTTTACCATTAATGGGCATTGGCATGGGAGGATGAATGGGGGGATGGATGGTGGAGAATGCTGTGTTTGAATTTCAAAGTTCAAAGTTGACTCCAGTATTTATTTGTATGAGAAAGTGTCCCGATACGACGAAGATTCATGACAGGCAAATTTTATGTTGACGTACAGTCCATACTGGCTTGAACCCCCCTTCCCGTCTGTACACACGGTGTAAGCAATGGCACAATCCCCCTCCCCTCTTCATGCGTAAATACTTTATGGATGGCCCCCCCATAACTTTGCTGTTCACTTGTCCACATTCTGCTGAAAACTGGCTTATTTAACTCACACCCTTTGTACTTGGAAGCCTGTGTAATCATGTGATTTGTCCATCCTAATATCTTGCTCACAACCTGTAGGATAAAAAATCCAATCACAGACATGCATTTTGCGTGTGTGCCAAGCAAACGTTTACCCGTTGTAGTATTGGCCCAGCAGCAGTTGTACCTTTGCATGAACGTGATGCAGACTATCCCTATGGAGTTAGCTGATACTCAAAAACATGTAAGCCTAAACATTGAAGCAGTAATGGCTCAGCTCCACCCGAACTTTTTTCTTGAATGTCTCACCATCAATTCCCTTGTTTTGGACTTACCCATAGGAACCAAGAGGCCCAAGATTACTTGAACAAATGGAGAGTCAGTTTTCCTTCGAAACCGGTTAAGCTTGAGGGCCGCGTCATGAAAGCAGAGAACCTCTACATGGAAACTGGGGTAACTTCCCTCTTTGACCTCCTTCCCTCCCAAAAAACCCAGATGGAACAACAATAGTATTAGCCACGGACTTCACGTAAAAGATCTGGACTGCTAATCCCTTAATCAGTATGCAGAAGTTATTGAAGCCAGCGGGCAGCCATCTTATTGTGCCGAATGCCAACATTTTGCAAAAACTTGGTCACCATTATTAATCACATTCACTCTTCGCATCAGTAGTTACAATGGCAAGCTAACCAACCATCGCCTTTGTATTCAGCACAATATAATGGCCACTGGTGGCTTTATTTGGTACAAAGGCTCTGCAGGTCCAGATTTTTTTTATGGGACGTCCGTGGTATTAGCAAGAATGCCACCTTCATGGCACCTGTTGACCATCATGGTTAACAGTGTTTTATGTCGGCAAAGTCGATACAGTGTAGAGAGGGCTAGGAAATTCAAAGGAAATGGACTGACGACGTGTACCAAATTAAAGTTGTGATAAGGACTTTGCCGGTGTAAAAATACCTAGCCATATCTACATTATACTGTCTCTTCTGCGAAAAGAGTATGGTATTCTCTCAGTGAGAACAATTTATTGAAAGTTACCATATTGTTGTCTGCAGAAACTCTCCTTCAACCCAGCCGAAGCTGAATGGAGCCGTGACTTGCGCAACCACAGACTGATGACCTGTGTCGGTTTGAACGACTGGATACTGATGTTTGCGCCCCGAGATCAGCCAAAAGGCATGGATTTCTTCCAGGCCCTCACCAGAGTGGGGCCTAAAATGGGCATGGCCGTACAAGAACCAAAGACGTAAGTGGTTTTAGTAACGTGAGCCAAAGACAGTGCCATCAAATGTGCAGCTGGAGTACTTGTTTTAGATTTTTTTTAATGCTGCGTTGCAGGTGCTGATGTCACCCTCCGCAGCTGCTTTCATTTTGTTTTGGAATTGACTTTTTTTTTTACTTTCAGTGATTTCAAAACTGTAAGTTCAGGGATCATTTTCATAGTGCAGAAAGTTTACTTCAGTTGTCATTTCGTTACCCATCTGCTTTCTTTAGACACCAGCTGAGGGATGACAGAGCAGAGAGTTATGTTAACTGCATCAAGCAGAACCTGAACCGCACAACGCAGATGGTAGGTGTTTCCACTTGTCAACACATTCCCAGTAATGAGCGGAAACACAGCACTGGCCTTGAGGCAACTGCATGTTGTCAAATCAAACCAGTCCACTCTCTTTTAGCCAGTTCTCTCCAGACACTGCGTAAATGCAATGCTGCTCCACTATCTGTACTTGCAGGGATGGCTGATGGGTTAAACCTTTGGCAGGGTTGAGATTTGTCTGGATTTCCGGATTTTTGGAAAAATGAATACAGGATTTAAGGAGTTTTCTACTTGGCATGGCGCTGCTGGAACTAGAAGTAGTATTTCCAAATGTTGCACAAAAGTTAATGAAGGACTTGTGCAAGTTCAAGTTGTGATCGCATGTGCACTCTTGTGTTGCTACTTCCACTGGAATGCAGTAGAATACTATGAAACTTGAGAAGGGCATATGATATTAAACCATAATGACTCGACACTGACTCTAACTCGACTTCATGGGCTGCATGTGCACGATGCATGGTGGGAACCCGTACAGCCTGGCTCTATCGTGGGAACGAGGTTGTTGCTCACTGTACACGTGCTATGCATTGCAGTACTGTACTGGCCGTGTTTATGGAAAACTTGATGCCATTTTGTTTGTAACGTGCAGTTCTTAAAAAGTTTTTTGTCGACTTGATCAAAATGGCTCATCATGCCCTTAAAGTCATCAATTGTGGTGATCTTTCACCTCATAAAGGTTTGAAAAAGCCATGGAAAGTCTTGCGGCCTGAAAGTCAGGTCGAAAAAGAGGCTTTGAAGGGGAAGAAGAATATTATCAGCTTTTGATCAGCACAATCGACAAACAAGGATACTGCAGTACATGTAGTACGATAAATTGATGAAGTGGAAGATTGAGGGACAATACGTAAGGAAGTGTTGTTGATCCAGATTTTCAGTTTCCTGATATCTCACCCCTGCGCTGTGCATTCCTTGAGTCTCTGGGATGGACGGATGAGTTTACACATCTTTCTGACCCCTAAACTCAAAGAGTCTGTGGAGTTAGATTGTGGGTTAAACTTGAATGTGAGCACTGTATAAGGCCACCTGTCATAGCAAGTATTGCCCCATAGTGTCACCTTAAAGAGTGTTGCTTAGTGTCATTGTTGTGTTTGGCTGTGGCTTAATTTTGGGCTGATATAGATGAATCTTAGGATACTTCATTACTGTGATAGCCTGGCTGTCACATGCACGTTCCCAGGGAAACTACCTGGTGTATTTCTTGGTTGGCCTGGAAAGTCCTTTGACACCCTCGGCGTTTTCTTGTCACACTTCAGGTGGTCTGCATCCTGCCCACCAATCGCAAGGACCGCTACGATGCCATCAAGAAGCATTGCTGCCTGGAGGCCCCTGTCCCCAGCCAGTGCATCGTGGCCCGCACCCTCAGTAAGAAGCAGACCATCATGTCAGTGGCCACCAAGATTGCCATGCAGATCAACTGCAAGATGGGTGGTGAGCTCTGGAAGGTGGAGATCCCGGTAAGTTGTTCACATTTAGTTTTCTCCTGCGCTTGAAAAAGTATGGGTTATTCCGTGCCAATTCAAGCAACCCTCTATTGTAACTTAAAATACCAAAATAACTTGACTTACCAAACATAGGCCGTGTCTGAAACGGGCTTCCAGAGCTACGGCTAGGTCTATTGTCTGCGCGTCTCCACGCATTTCCAATGGAATGAAGACCTAGACCTAGCTCTAGACAAGAGATTCGGATGCAGCCATAGTAAGAGGTTTTAGCTCAATCCAGCTGTCTGCTTTCTTGTTACTGCTGCTAAGAGTTTGGGTGCCATGTTAGTTTTTGGCACCCATTAACTGCTTACCTGTTGTGGTGCCTCTTTGAAAGCCTACATTTTCTCTTTCGAATTCAGGTTGAAAGCTGGAAATTGGTGCCATGGTTAATTGTGGCCCCTTTTTGAGATTGTGCAATAAGAAATTGATGACCATTAAGCTGGATGTCTTGGCAGTTAATCTGATTTTTATGACTTGACATGGAGTTACTCTTTATCCCCTCTTCTCAGTCCGTAGATTTTTCCCTGTCTGTATGTGCAAGCTGTAACTTCAGCAAATTGCCGAGTAGAGTTTGTTGCCTGTTACTAATGTTTAATTTTCTTGACTGTGAATGTTTAATGGTTTCCAAAGGTTTTTATACCTGCACTTGATCATTACATTTTATAGGTGTTTGTCTGTTAATGTGCTTTTTATCTGCCTGCATTTGGCTGTTGGGTTCAATGCTTTAATAAGGGAATAAATGTCTTTTTTAGTCAGAGAGTAAAAAGAAATCTATTTATGATAGATTGCAAACAATTTTGTTTCAGAATTTTACTTTCATTTTCCCAAACACCCCATCCTATATATGGTATATTCCTTGTGCAAGTTGTCCAAAAGAATCTCCTTATATGGACTGCTGCATTCTCACAGACCCAGAATCAGTTAAACTGTCTTGGATCGAGGTGCCAGCATGTGACTTTTTAACACAGCGGGCTTTATCGCTTCTCAGTGGGCATTATCAATAGGTAATACACGGTCAAGTTGCAGGGAGACTTGCTGAGGTATTTGTGAACAACATTTAAATCCATATAAAATCATTCAAGCTCTCAGCATTCTGAAAAGATGTTACTTACAATTTTTAACTCTAAACCTTCTGCAGTCAACTGTCCTTTCATTACTGGCTTGTCACATAAACGTCTGTCTTCCAATTGTCATCATTTTTTAAACAACTTCAGGAAGCTCACAGTTTGAATTAACAGTGACTGTGTCCTTGTCTTTTCCTCGGCTCCAAGCCCAAGAAAATGATGGTCATAGGAATTGACTCGTACCACGACTCCTCCACAAAAGGGCGCTCAGTCGGCGGCTTTGTTGCGACAATGAATGATGACCTCACCCGGTAAGTATGGTTTCCTTGATTTCGGCACTTTTTTCATTTTGTAATGTGTGGACATTTTTTGCTGTTGTTGCCATTAGCTGATCTAAAACATGGAAACTTGACTTCTCTCTCAGGGTAATTAAAATCAGTTTCAAGTTTCAGATCAATTCCAATTTGTCGCGTGTGCAAAGAGAACACGGCACTAAGCTGAAGAGTTTTTCAGTTTTGTAAGTTGAGTGTTTTTATGTACCAAGTTCTACCGTCAAATATTGAAATAGTAAGGAGGGAATAAACTTCTTGAACAAGTCTATTGATCAGTAAATGGAAGGTTAGATTACGGAATTAAAAAAATGACCACATCTTAGTTGTATCAAAAAAATTATGACAAAAGTGCTCGGACAGTACTCGGCTGACTAGTTTTTAGTACTTTTTTAGGGATAACAGAAATAGAAAACATTTAGGTCATGTGAATTATTCTAAAATAACAATAAATATGTAACCATTTCAAAAACATCGTCATTGTCTGAGTTCAAGAAATACACAGTAGGATTGTGTCTTTTAATTTCTACCTTGAACTTAAACACTGTTGGTGGGCCAAGTTACATCAAGTACAACATGGTCTATTAAAGCGTGATATACTACATATATGGTGCACTAGGTACATGTACACTGTACATATCAGCATTCTGTCGATGATGCCATCCAATCAGCCTGGGAGGGGATTTTTTGTGGGAGGGGAAACACAGGATCCTTTTATTCATTTTGGGGTCCCAATTAATGTGGTAAACATTAAATTTATGATGTTTTTGAAATGGTGAATCTATTTTGTAATCTTACCTGTGAGCATTTAACATCCAATATCCACATTCTCCAGCTCTACCCACATTCGAAATTCGTTTTTTAGGGGCCTAGGCCATTTTGGCCTTGGAGAAGTCAAAATTTCCGGGGGCACCGAGGCCACTTACAAGGGCACGGAGGCCATTGTCGAAAATTGATAAGGGCCCAAAGGCAAATTTGTCAAAACACAGTCTGTTCAACCTCTAAAATGCATTCTTTTGCTTTATTGTGGAAAAAAGTTGACACACGAGCAAATGTCCAATAAGCAGTCAAAACCTAACACCAGGAATTGTTATACTCTATGAACAGGGCATGAGTTGCACATAAATAATCGTCAAATTAATTAATATTTTTTTTTTGTGAAAATGTGTGCACATCCCTTTTGTTGACATTTAGACTTTCAAGTTACCAGCTGAAAAATTGTATCCAAGAACCCTACCGTCCCCTTAGGCTTCCCACCCTGACATGAAAACAAGAGCAATAAGGGTTAAGGGTTAACAAGTTCTGCTGCCCTTTTACTTTTTTTTACCCTTTATTTTTGTTTGTTGCCAGCAATGCGGGTGGGAGATATATTTGGATGCCTGCATTGCCGGCGTGGCCGCATCTTCACCCGGCACAGATTTCGGGAAATCACGGTGCCGTCAACATTGCCAATCTCAGAGATACACACGGTGACTCCACCACTTACCCATGCATAAAAAAAATCAAATTTCTTGCATTTTGTAGCCGAGTTGCAGAGCTCCCTTTGAAAGGAACATTTCAAACGTTCTTTCCGAGGCATTGTCGCGTGTCGTACAAACTGACAGCGGGCCGGTAGCAATAGGAAAACTTTGATTCCACATGGCTGGTCCGCGTGCCTTGAAGCACGTACTATACGTGACACAGATCAATGCGGAGTGCATTCATGGTACATGTACATGTATATGCAACAATGCATTATGGGACACTCCGATTAGCTACACGTATCCTTAAGGATACTGGTTTGTGCTTGCGCACATCAATGCAATAGCGGTATATGCAACAATGCATTATGGGACACCACGCTTAGCTATCCGCAAGGGGTGCGGGTGTGTGCTTGCTAGCACGCACGACGTTCATTGCTACATGAAGTTGAACAGTCAACGCTACCCCCTCTGGACAGTCCATGTAGTGCACACGTGGCTTGGCCTGTAACGCAGGGGGTGCGCATAACTATAGTAGCAGCTCGCTGCTTAAGAAATTTTGTGAATACACATTTGTGTGAGTGAAGGCAATGGGGTATGGTCTCGCCGACCGGCGCGGCCCGCGAGCGCTAGCACGGGGCTGAATTTATTGTTAAATATTTTGACAACTCACTAGAAAGGGCAAAACGGCCAAAGTGTGCATTGGCCACAGCAAAAGTGGCCGTGGACAATGCAATTTTCCGAGGGGCATCACAGCAAGTAAAAGGACATCGACGGCACTGGCTGTCGTGGTCGTCGTGAATTTCGAACCCTGTATAGGCTTTAGACACGAAACAAAGGAGCCTGAAACCAGACAAAAGAGCTGGGCCTTGTAAAAAAAAAAGGCTGTACTTAGAACAAAAGACCGAGCTGCTGGGAATTGCCAACATTTTTTTCAGTTGTCTATAGGGGAGGAAATCCGTCCTCATTTTGAGAGATTATACCACTGTTTGTGGCATTCAACACGAGCGGATTACCACCGGGGACAAAAGTGCTCCAGCGATGAGTGATATGTACCACTGCATGCTAATCTGTGCCCCATTGAAAAGACTCCAGTTTCGGGAACAAAAAACGGTTACATAACACTGCGCAATCTGGGCTCTTTTTACAAGGCGGCAGGCCTGAGTGAAACACTCAGGCATCCATAGATGTTGTCTGTCAGATTAGAGTAGTCACTAGACAGTTATTCGTGTGGGTGTAAAGATTTTTTGAAGAATTTTGAAAACAAAATCTTGAAAATCTCCCGGTTTTACATGATGCAACATCAAATTCCACGCAAGCAAGTGGTTAACAGTGTCAGGTTGGTGTAGTGGCTCTTTCCACACCTTTCCCATCAAGACCTGGGTTCGAATCCCCTAGGTCGGCAAGTGGACTGGGTTTTCAGTCCCTGATTCCATGGGTTTCCTTGGAATTTTTATCCGGGTTTTCCTCCCACCTCTACAGCTGAAGATTTCTTCATTGTCCTCTACATAGTCCTGTCAGTGGCACTAAATACACTGCAGGATGAAGAAATAAAATGAATAATTTAAGAAATCAACAGAGTAAATTTTCTTAAAGAGCTTTTGTCTGCAACACCGGTGTACTTTTGCTGAAGCGTGCGACTTTGGGAATTGTCTCGTGGAGCCTGGTACATCTGCATTTCCGTATCCAGTAATTGTGACTTGATTTTCAATTCAATTCATAGTGGTACTGTATTATTATGTGACACAGGTAACATCTGAGTAAAACGTGATTCATAGTATGAAACACTTCACAGGATAATACGGCCGATTGCCAATTGTGCGCCTCCAAGAGTTTGCAACGCATTGGCCAATCACAATACACGAAATCTGTCAACCCAATACGCATTTGGAAAAGGTCGACAGATTTCGCGCATTGTGATTGGCCAATGCGTTGTTAACTCCTGGAGGTGCACTATTGTGAACCAACCGTACCAAGTAGAGATGCATAAGACTAAAAAAATACAGTATGTCAGACATCCTGAAATGACATGAAACATGAAATCCCAAAATGAAAAAGCTGCTCACATCAAGAGTGCCTTCTGTGATCAATTTCACACACATTATGTTTTTGCAGCTACTACTCCCGATGTTCATTCCAGCATTCAGGACAGGAACTTATTGATGGTCTTAAAGTGTGCATGCAGGGTGAGTACATGTGTGTTAATTGGAATAAACTTGGCCGGGATCTACAGCATTAATTCCCGTAACATTTTGGTCGGTCAACTATTTTTGCTAAGTAAATATTTTTTTTTGCTTTTCAACCCTCTGTGCTTATCAGTTCCGCAAATTGGGTTCTAGGGTGCTTGTTAAATAAGCTTATAATTCAAAGATTTACCAAGCGCAGAAAATATTTGCTGAACAGAAACGGGTTACCAGCTTAAAATAAATTTGATGTGTTCCACTTCTGAGTGGTTTCCTGCTAGTGTTTGCTCAGCTCACAAATGGGCCCAGCTATTCCAAGAAGGCTGAAATTGTCAATGCGGAACGGACAGACCCAGATCTCTTGTGCTTGTGCCAAAGGGTAACTCTGTCATGAGAGGGAAAACAGTCGTTATGATATCATTGAAATTGGTGGCGCCTTTTGTTTACTGATACTGTTTACTGTATTTGAAACTTCGTTAGGAAGGTGCTGTTGCTAGATAAAGTATTTGTATAGTTCCCAACTTACATGTAGTTTTGCAAGAAATGACAAGGAGTTACACCAAAACTCCCAAGTTTGAGGCTGTATTCTCTTGGTTATTGCTAGAACGTAAGGAGAGAATGCACAATTATAAAATAAGAGTAATACCTGGACAAATTCTACGGAGAGTGCCAACTTTCAACTGACTGTGCACAAACCTGTAGCATCCTGGTGGGATGAAATTCGAGTGAGATTTGGCAGAAGACATTAGAGCTTGAACCTCTTCCAGCAGCGGCAGCGTATTTGAATTTTTCCCATGCTAGTGGTCTGATCTCCTCTTGGCGCTATTGTATTTCAGCTGCCATCAGAACGTACGTTGATATCAACAAGGGTCTGCCCGACAGGGTGATCATCTACCGTGACGGGGTGGGAGACGGGCAGCTGCCAGCCGTAGTGGAGCACGAACTACCTCAAATTTTGGACACCTTCAAGGCACTGGGGAAGAACTGGGAGTGAGTCCAAGTTTGTCATGGTTCATTAATTTAGAAACTGAAGGCATTTATAAACTTGCAGTTGGTCCTTATAACAAGAATATAGAGATCTCTGACTGAAATTTAGTGGACCCTTGTAAGCTGTAAAAGAAAAAAATTAGTCCAGGAGGGGAAATGTAAAGTGATGAGATGTCCGAACTGAACTTGAATTGGCTTCTGATTGATACTACCTTGTTATAGAATAAGTGCTTAAGTCTGTTTTCTTGGGTTTCTTGTTTTATATCTTACCCTAAAATCGTGTTGTATGCATTGAAAACCTTATCTTCCTCCAGGGTAAATTTCATTGCTGTGTTTTCTTAAGTGATTGCATGGAGGCTGCAATAACATTGGTTTATCTTTTAACAGGCCGCGGTGCGCAGTGATTGTGGTCAAGAAGCGCATCAATAATCGCTTCTTCTGTACCAACAACGGCAAACTAAGCAACCCTCCACCAGGCACCATCATTGACTCGGTCGTCACCAAGCCAGAGTTGTGAGTCCATGGCACAAAGGGACTGATATCTAATATACAGTGCATTGCAATTGAAAGTTAACACTAAAGTGGAAAATCTTTTCACATTTTTTTTTCTCTTCCCAGGGAATTCCTTTTCATTTCACAAATTGTGAAAAAGTGTGCCAAAAGTGGGAAAAGATTTTCATACCTTTCCACACTAGTAGGAAAATATTTTCACACATTTTCCCCTGAGTGGGGAAAGATTTTTGCACTTTCTCCCACAAGTGGGAAAAGATTTTCACAGATTTTCCCACAAGTGAAAAAAGATTTTCACACTTTTTCTCACAAAAGGGAAAAGATTTCACAGATTTTCTCTGGTAGTGAGGAAATAATTTTGCAAGCTTTCTTCATTAAGTAGTATTTGTGCATGTACATGTAGACAGACAGTGTAAGGAAGTTTTTGTTCTCCATGGTTTCAAATATGCGCATCTCTGAATATGGAAAGCGGAGGAAAATTAGTCTGAAACAAAAGTACTTTAATTTTCTGGAATGTCCAGAAGATTACTTGAGGCAGACAGCATTAAAATTTCAAGGCAGTCTGTTTCTCGGTGTTGAGCAAAATACAATGAGACAGGCGAAATCAAAGCTGGGTATGGTGGAGATCGCCGACCAGCACTGAACACTGAACATCTGAATTACAGCAGGTTCCTGTTATAGCGCTCTCAACTGAATTGAGCGTTATAACCGTACAGCCTAGCGTACATGTATAACTGACTCGGATGGATGCCCAACATGTGCACATGTACAGATACATGTACGTATATCCTGATGTTGTCATGTATGTGAATTACGTTTACATATATTGGCAGATTTTTATACCGTAATTTCAAAGTAAATGCTTTGTATTAGGTTATCTCAACGTTTTTGTGACGCCGATCAAAAAAACCACCAGATCTCTTCAAAAAAAAAAACCACCATGGGACCTTGTGCATGCCGCGCCACGTTGCGAAATGCGTACTGCATCCACACCCACCACAACATCCTGACTGCTAACTGCGTACCCATTCATGGACAGTCCAATCGCTGACTTTTTCCAATAACCATGTGACCACAGAAAGGGACATGTCATCAGAAAACCCAAGTGAAAACAGACCCGATATATCAAGCCGAACACAGTCGGCGAAAAGACGAGATTTGCTACATGAAGATACACGTACAATTTGCTTTTATTTATTGGTAGAAACCTTTCGGTAACAAAACACTACATGTAGTATCTCAATGTTGATTATTTTGTGTGCCAAACTACACCACGAGAATAAATAAAAAGTGGGCAAATGACCCATTTCGCCACAGCACAGCAAGTTAAGTTTGTTGTAATACACACATTTCATGTGCTTCGTGACTTCATAACTTGGGGACTTCTGTTCAATTACTCGAAATCCAGACAACTTTTTAAAAATTTATTCTCCGACATTGACGAGAGTTTATTTATGATAATCCACGTGCTCGTGATCGCGCTGCATGGACCGGACGGCTCGGCCGATGTGTGTCTGCAAAATTACAAATCACTACTAGACTACTACACCAGCCCACTCCACGTGGTGAGTTGGCCTCAGCCGCCCACAGAGCAGCACAGCGCAGCCTGCGCAATGGACTCGTCACTGCATAATATTGGTGCGCTTGGGGCCAGTGTGGAGCATTTCGCTGTACTATGCTTCTTGTTTTGGCAAGTTTCCGCATAATTTTCGGAACCTTTTGCACCGCTTTTGAAAATTTTCACACTGTTTTTTTTCTCAGTGTTTTTCGCAATGTTTCACGCCATGTTCGCAAAAATTTCGCACTGTTTTGGCACATCGTTTGCCCCTTTCGCATCTGATTCGCTGTGAATTCGCAGGGGGGAAAAGTTGTGGTCAAAAGGCGAATGGGATTCCTCTCACCTTTTTTTCCATTCCTTTTCACAGCGTTAACTTTCAAATGCAGTGTACTGTAGCTCATACAAGGAAGAATGCAAACTTGTATAGGCGGTGACTGAAGGTGTTCTCAAAGGTTTTTATGAGGTTTAGCAGGATTTGTGAGGGGTACCCCGGGGATAAAAACCTTGACTTACCTCTTGTAGAGTTTTTCTCTTTGGGCCCTAAAAGCTGAGTTATGGCACTTTTCCGTTCATTTTTTAGCTCATTCAGTATCCTTATCTCCTTGTCCACTCCTGTATGATTTTGGTGATCACTTCCTACACCTTAAGCTTGCAGAGTCGAGGCATGTCAAGTCTTTTGGGGAGGGGGTTGGAGGGGTTGATCTCTTGATCAGTTTGACTGGAACAGCCGTGGAAGAAAAATTCTCAACCAGTTACAAAAGTGACCTTAACCCTAACCTTCCCCAACCACACAGAATTAAACAGTAGGAGAGTGTTTAATTCTGTGGGGATAGGTCTGATAGGCCCATAACAGCTGGCTTTTGCATTGGGTTTGGCATACCTCAGAAAAACAAAGTCCAACAGCCTCTGTGCACAAAGTTCCATATGGGTGTTTAACTTTGTGTGAATGGGGAAGGTTAGGGCCAGCAACCCTTGGGGGGTTAGGGTTAAAGAACATACTAATATTAAATTGCTTCTCATTCATGCACCCCCCCTCATCGTGTTCCTCCCCCCCTTCCCTTACAGGTATGATTTCTTCCTGGTGAGCCAGTCCGTCCGTCAGGGCACAGTCACCCCCACCAGCTACAATGTCATCTGGGACAAGTCAGGATTTTCACCAACCCACATCCAGATGCTTACCTATAAACTGACCCACCTGTACTACAACTGGCCGGTAAGCTTCAACTGCAGCAAGGGCTACATTATTTTGGCTTGTTTGTTAACCACTACCAGCCGGGGACTCCGAAATCGGAGCCGTATGGTTTATATGTGTGGCCGGGGTCTCCGACCTTGGACAAAGGAAACAGGGCCCTGTAACAAAAGACCATACTCCGAACAAAAGACCAGGCTGCTGGGCATTACCGGCATTTTTCACTCTCAAAAGTGGTGATAATCCAGCGTTATTTTGGAACTGTATACCAGGGTTTGGGGCATTTAGAGCAAGCGGATTACCGCCGGGGACAAAAGCTCTCCACCACTACAGCAATGAGCCACACAGCACCGAGCCACACAGCACCGCTGCATGCTAATCTGGCCCCTATTGAAAAGAGGTCAGCAGTGCACTGAGCCAGGTTCGTGAACAAAAGACAGTTGTATAACACCGCACAATCTGGGCTCTGTTTACAAGGCTGCAGGCCTGGCTGAAATATTCGGGCGTCAATGAAGGTCACCTTTCAACTTAGTGTAGTGCCTAAAGATTACTCTGTGCGGCTATAAACGACTGTTAAATGGAATGATGAATTGTCGAAGGATTTTGAAAACGGAAAAAATGATAGTCATGCCGGCCCAGCATCATCAACGTTGAAAAATGCCCCGGCACGAAGTGGTTAAGAGCCTGAACATGTTGGGAGTGGCACCCCCAGTACTCCAGTGGGCACGCTCCTTGAACAGGTGAATTCCATTCACCTGTTGATGAAGTCACCTTAGAATAAACTGTTTAAACTTTCACTGTGTTTGTAAAGGTCCATTAACTTGTGCAGTATGCAGAAAAGCTACTTGATTTTCTGCCAGTTCAGACACTAGGAAATGGCTAGTTCAGTGAACAATTTCAAGCCATAAACTAGAATTTATACTGGCCTAAAAAGGTTGGAAGTGAAACAAAGTGAAAGCTGATCCTCTGCTTCCCTGCAGGGCACCATCCGCGTACCGGCGCCCTGCCTCTACGCCCACAAGCTGTCGTTCTTGGTGGGCCAGAGCCTCCACAAGGCACCCAGCATTGATCTGGCAGACAAGCTCTTCTTCCTGTAAGCATTCCGCAGTACTATGTAAGTGGAAGACGGCAACATTGAAGATCAGAGAGAGAGACCAAAAGTTCCTTGACAGCAAGTTCCTTGTCAAGAAGTTGTCTTGAGCCTCTTGATTGGTTTATCAGAACAGGATGTATCAGAAAGCAATGCAAGGTGCTGTTTGTTAACTTATATGTTTTTTATTTTTGTGCTATTTTTCATTTTGCCAAAGGGAGCTTGTCTCCTAAAACGACAGCAGAAAGCTAAGATGATGCTGCTGTTGTGTATTATTTGCTTCTATCTCTGAAAAGTGTTCATCAGTTGCCGCATGCTGAGGTTCAACAATAGGTATTGTGAAAGAATAGGCAGAGCAAGAAAGTTACCTTCTCTCAAAGGGAAATCATTTGGAGATGCTTAAAACAATCGCGTTGGACAATTTTGTGGTGGAGATTTAAGTGAGTACTCATTGTTATGGTGCTATTTATTTTGGGATCATGGAGTCTCTGTTCAGAAACATTGATTCCCGATTTTACTCCTTTGTTAGTCTGTAAATCTGCAAGCTTCCAAAGGATTTAGGTGTTAGCTTTGAATTATGATAATCTATGACTCGCCAAGCCTATTTAAAGGGAGGAGTTGCGAGACTTCTTATGACAAATTGAGAAATTGGTACACTTTCATAATGAAAAAGCTGCCAGACTCTTTAGATTTATGTTTTGAGAGCCTTGTCAAAAATCTATGCAAGTATTCAGGCCAGAATCCTGTTGAAGTTTCTTTAATGTGTTCTTTGTGGATTTTTTGTTTGTTTTGTGAAATATTTGTTTCTCAAGATGTTTTACTGCAAAGAATGCAGTCATGTTGTCGTAAAATGCAGGGTCGGTTTGGCATTAAGTTGACCGTCAACCTGTCTAGGTAGGGCAGAGGTGCTGAATCTGCGATTGCACTGGGAAGAATATGTCCTAACTTGATAAATTTTGGAATAAATTGAATCTAACAACTGCGTATGACGAATGAATGTGATAAAAAAACTTGCCCAAACAAAAGTAAGGTTGGCTCAGCTTTCATGTTTCTCCAAAGAAAAAGATCAAGCAAGATTTTTTTTTCTGTAATTTTTTTCACGTTGATATTCACAAAAGATAAAACATGAAAAGATTGAGAAATGATACCTTGCTTGTTATTGAGGTATACTCATATGCCATATCTGGCATTACACAAAAAGCATTCCTTAGTTGTTTTGGACAAAGTTGAATGGATCAAAAATATTTATTTTTGACAAACAAAAAGTGGTTTATTTTTCACCAGCAAGTAGCTTTTTTCTGAATGATAGTTTGGATATTGTAGTTCATTAACAAGACACTTTTTGATTTTTGTGTTTTTATTGAGTCGATGGAAGGAGTTTGTAGTTTAGGTGTTGTAGTGTTTGACAAATTGATCAAGTAATCAATCAACCAATCAATTAACCAATCATCTAAAAAGTTCATGGAATAAGTATTTCCAGTTGCTGAAATTTTCCGAGAGGTTTCTTCTCAACAAAATTTTCGTATTAATGTGTTACACGAAGTTGACTTTAAAAATGGAGCAGTGATTTGTTGTGCTCACAGCATTAATGTCATCATTTCAACAGTTCCTTTCATCATGGTTTTGTCTTTTTTTAATTTGTGTATTGAAAAAATGCTTGAAACTAAAGCAGACATGAACGCCGTAATTATAACAAAAGTTGCCTTTTTTTTTCTTTTTTCTTTTTTGAGAATGTTGAGTTCAGAGTCGGTCATTTGTTGATTGTTGGCTCGAGAAGCAAGGACCTTCCACACCATTTGGCAACTGAGATTCCTTTGTGCCCATTTTTTTTTGTTTAGTACCACCTGTTGTCTTCTTGTTACAGCAAACATGAGAAAGTCGAAAATGTGTTGATATTATTAGACTCCTTCCCTAGGGTAGAATAGTTGCTTTGTTCTAGTTACTTTGCCCGCTGAGATTTTGTTCTTTTCCTGTGACACTCTTTGAGATTTTGTTTTTTTGTCCGTCGCAAGTTCCTTCTATATTGACATTCAGTCTGCAGGATCCGTCCAAAACGTATGAAACTAGTGCCAAGACCTGGTGTAACTGGGAATTCCAGTGAAATTAATTGTTTGCAAATTCAACTCGAAAATCCAGTTTTCAGTCATACAGAGAACACCCTGAGGATGGTCATTTGAGGAACAAGAAACCTGAAAAAGTTTGCAATGGCATGACCCATGAAAAGTTGCATATTAAGGTAACAAGCCTGGCTGGCTAACTCCAGAAAAATGTAAAGGCATTTTATTTACGCATGTGTTGTCTTGTTGATAAAGACATTTCAGTCTTTTCTTTGCCATTGAAAAAAAATGTATATACATAAAAAAATATTGTATTCATTTCCTTTTTTAACATTATATATTCATTTAAAGTTCAGTTAAAGTAGCTAACTTCAGTTAAAGTAGATTTTTTTGTAGAAGTTAAAGAATAGGCTGAAGAAACCAAAGCCAGTGGCTGTTTCACATGAGGGGACTGAGTATGTCAATTTCTTGGGACTGTGTATCGTCATGCATATCCCGCACATCTTTTCTACTAGCCTTTTCTTTCACCTGCGCCTGGTTGAAAGAATACAAGTTCTTGGGATTAAACTGCATGAGAAATTTAGTGTCTTAATACACAAACGTCTGTAATACAGAGTAGACCGTTATTATTCAGGTGCTGTCCAAGTTCAACTCGTACGTACAGGTAGAACAGAAAAGGTTTGTTGCCGTTTTTTGACAATTGATTCAGTCAAAGAGAGTTTGATGTACACTTGGCTTTTGTTGTTTTCAGCATTGCTGGTTCACAGATACATAAGTAAACTGTCAACAATTTGGCATCATTATCTTCCTAAGTGACAACTATGGGGTAGGCATGTGCCCGTGCTCCCCCCCCCCAGGTCTTGCCCTCTCATCCCCCTCACCCCCCCTGAAAAATCTGTGGCCCCCCTGAAAAATCTGTGGCCCCCCTGAAAAATGTGTGCACCCCAAACTCCCCCTCCCCCCCCCAAAAAAAAATCATACCAGACACCCCACTGACCTTAAGGAACAGGTGCATCAGAAGGGCAAAGTGAGTGATGTCCCATTTATAAAAAGTGTTTTTTAGTTCGATTAATACCTTCTGTTCGAATAGTGGCCATTAATGTGGCTTGAAGCATCTGAACAACCTTTTGACAAAATTATAAGCTGCTCATTATGGTTAAAACTCCTACGACCCTGCTTTGTATTCTGCCTTGTAACATGTACGTTAGGGTTTGCTTCAAAACTTGAATTCTGTCTCGGAGAGGAAATCTGTTTAATTCCAACTCCTAGGCTTTTGTTTGAGGGGCATTCCTGGATGCTCCAAAATCTACCACAGTGCAGGAAACCAGTTGCACGTTCTTTATACTTAAATCTGTCAAAGAGTATCAAGCTGTGGGGTGTGAACTAAAGTAGCTTGCCTTCTTGTTAATTTTTTTTTATCTTTTAAAAAGTGAATCTTTAGTTTTGCTAGTGTTTAGGACTTCAGTGGCACAGTCTTTGTTCATGACCTGTCAATGGGTTATCACTCCCTGTATTTTATACTGGCCCTCATGGGTGTCGCTAGGAAGGGGAAGTTCTGTCCTGGGTTTTTTAACAAACTGTCGACGGTGAAAGAGGATCGATTCAGGGGTATATTCATGCAAAGTTTCAGATTTTCATCCTTTTTTCTTATTTCTTTCCCCATTTCTTAACTTTTTTTCAGAGTTTTGTTGTTTTTTCATTTTCCCAGGAGAAAAAGTGCCCGATTTTCCCCCACTCTCTTGTGACATATATGGTTCCCTTTTCATTAAGCTACTCTCAGAACTGTTGCTGGGCAGGCCCAATTTCAAGGCGCTGTTGAGCATACGATTTCACGCTGACAGAGACTCCGCGTATTTTATGGAGACCGCAAGTAGTAAGCATTGGAAAAGACTTTATAGGAAAAAATCGCTTAATTTAGTGACACAGCAATAGAAATCTCTCGGCGCCCAAGCTTTTTTGGACTAATCACAGCAACTGTGAAATGTCCACCTTGAGATATGCTTACCGTGAAGCAATTTTTTGTGCTGTGGTAAACCACAAAATTGTGTAACGGTAAACAGCACCGTGAAGTGCAGCCCTGGGTTTGCCTCACGTGCAGCAGTTGGAGCGCTTTGGAAGTTGTAGCACGGTGAGGGTTAATCTTGTACCACTCCTAGAAACCATTTCAGCCAATTTTTGCCAGCAGAATCCATCGAATATGAAAATCTAGCTTTTGCTCTGTTCAATTGGTATATCAATCGTTAATGCCAAAGTATTTTTTCTGTGTGCTTCAGCACGGGAAATGGCAGTAATGCGCACAGTATTGTGAGTTTTTTGTACTCGTATCATTTTTATTCCATTGTTTATAAAAAAAAGAAAGGTTTTTTCAATTGTTTATTAAAAAAGAAACTTTAATTTTGATGGAATTTGTGTTGTTATTTTTTCAGTCTGTACTGTAGTAACGGAGTCAAAGCTGCACATGGGAACGTGCAAATCTGTATTCCTTGAAAAATTTTTCCCTCTATAAATTTGCGCTCCAAATGAACTTCCTGACGCTGAAGTCTACACAATTGTTTGTCAGACAAACTTAACACATTTGGGTGTGGACAGCCAGGAAGTTTGCCCCAGTCCTTTGTATCGAGTGTTTTGCTTGAAATGTCACTTTGAACTTGTTCACACCGTCCTTTTGTTAGCTCCATGTTCATAAATCATACCAGGAGGCATCATAGAAATATTTCTATCAATCCCGAATTTAGGACTGATAGTTTCCACTTCGGGTATTTCTTTCACAAAAAGCCCAAAAATGCGGACCTATTTTGGATAGAGGCGGGCGGCTACATTCGGAAATGAGCGCTTAGTTTTACTGCCATTTGGGGGTATCTTCAGTGAAATGCCCCGAACTGGAAAATATCAGTCCCAAATTCGGGATTTATAGAAATATTTCTGATACCTCCTGATTATGGCCTGTGTTATTGTAAAATCCTGTGGGCTCACGCGCAGAAATACGACGATTTGTTGGAATACCCCGTATATAGTCACTGTGTAACCCTGTAACCACTTCGCCTATTTGCCACTGGCCCATTTTCCACTTCGCCCATGTGCCACTAGTTTCCGCAACATCAGTGGCGTAGGCCTAAACCTATGCAGGAAAATGTGGGGGAAGGGAAAGGTGGGGGGTTACCTGCCCGGCCGGCCTGCAAATTTGAAAGGGGGAGTGACACGTACCATATGACTCTATAATTTTGGTCGATGTTCATGATACTTATATACATGTACATCATTGGCATATCTACGTGTATGGCCTTGTTTTCCCTTTTTAAGTGGTACTGATGGTACTGAATGCATTTTATTTGGAGGTCTGAAAAATTCTTCACAATCCGCTTTCGTAATTTGTGGCTAGTAGCCCACCGGCCTCCAAAAAAGTTGGGGGAGATATACCCCCATTCCCCGGGATTTACGCCCAGGTTTGATGTAGTAAGGATGCCAAAATTCCACAGGCATTTTGGCAGTTTTTGAGAGGTTTTATCGTGTGCAATTTTTCGGATACAATAATGAAAATAATCAAGACTACAATGTATGAAGCATGGTCTCTTTGAAGTTGTTGGTTTTTTGGGGTTTTTTTGGTCTATGTTTTATTGATCAGAAAAACACAAAACAAACAGACATCAGAAAGTAAAAGCACGAATCATACAAAATTAAGGAAACTGGAAAAACAGGAGATACATGTGATTAGAAAGGACAACACTCTATGGAATTCCATATCTGCCGTCACCCGTCGCACTTTGCTTTTTGTTGTGTCCCAATTCTGCCATTTACCAGTTCCAAACATGCCATTTTCCGTCCTGCGTCGCCCGTCGTGTGTCACCCGTCGTGCGTCGCCCATCAAATGGGTTGCATAGGACCTGCAAAAGTCGGGGTTTAACAAATGACAATGTGATGATTCCATTCACTTTTAAAGATCTTTTCCGAATAAGGTAAGTACAAATCCCACCTGCAAAGCATATACTAGTCACATAATAAATTCCAATAATGCCAGACTACCCCTGCCCCTTGACAAGAAAATATCGCCTCTCTGAGAATTCAACTAAACATTTATTGTGCGCAACCACTTTTTGTGACTAATAGGGAGTGCGCTTCACTGACACGATTCGCCCCTCCGACATATGATGCGACGGACGACGCACGACGGGCGACGGCGGATGTGGAATTCCATAACACTCAGAAGTTTCTCAACAGTGTGCACTGAGACCTCATGAAACACGGTTAATACTCGGAGCATGATCACGGCTTCAATTCTGTAAACCAACTCTCCGAAATATTTCTGAAGGTTTTTAATCATTTCATGTCAGTTTTGAGTTTTCGAAATTCGGAATGTAAGGCCTGCTTTTACTTTGTCGCTGCAGGCTCAGGCTTCCCGGCAGTCAATTGTCGCTGTGTTGAGTGCTTCACATCAAAGAAAAACCTCAAAAGATGAAATGGTTAAACAGAAATACTGGGAAAAGGGGAGTGTTCAATCTTTTCTGGTATTCGAGAGTGGATTCAGAAAGGGCTTGGCAGTTGTTTTTCTGTGGCTTCCTCTGTTTTCAATTTGACAAAAAGCCGTGGTAGAAATGGCTTTTCGGCGAATGGGTGAAGTGGCAAATGGGCTAAGTGGCAAATGGGCAAAGTGGAAATGGGCAGAGTGACTATTTCGTCCGATGTCCTCTTGATTCCACTTGCGTCAAGCCGGCTGCATGCATAGCCACGTGCCGGCGCAACGCGGTCTATTCGAAGTTAACATCTTCGAACTAGCTTTGTATTTAAGTTGTTCATGTAGGTTACGTCCATGTACTGTCTACTCGAGTCGAGATATGGCGAACATTACAAGACACAACTTCGAGGAGCTTCTCCCTGGTATCTTAAGCACCATTGAAAAGTGCGATTTCATCGGTAAGTGCAAAGGCGCAGCATGGAGGCCTACATCATGTACCTCCATGGGTGCAGTAAGCATGATCACTGATCATGGTAGGCCTAGCCTTGCGCTGTCCTTGCTCTATGCATCTGTCCCTTGCTCTATGCTCTGTCATGTCTGTGCCTTGCGAAAGGAGTTCCAATCCGGACATCAGTTGACAAATGACTTGACAATCATGCATTATGATCAGGGTGAGGATCCATCGTCATCTTATACACTGTTCTGTAATGCATTATATTTTCACTTTTAAATTTGAATTTTTAATTTAAACTGTATTAATGCTTTCTGATGTTTAACAAACTAAACAGACTAGGCCTATGGCTAGCCCCACTAGTGTGGCACGGACATTGGCTCTTGCTCCATCCTTAGCCTAGGGCCTGATACAACAAAAAACTAGTGAGTAGTCGTGTTACAAGAATTTAACCATCTAGTGTCTAGTAAGTAGGGCTAATTAAGCATACGTAGGCTATGGAACTTTGTTTTCGACTTTAACTTTGGGTTTAAGTCCGGCCCACTCCAGCCTCGTCTATTTCCTCAACCAAAAGAGGTCTCTAAAACAGCTGAATCTGGGTCATCTGGTACCCAGGCCAACTCGTACCCCTGTCAACTCATACCCCCATCAACTCGTACATGTACCTGAGTCAATTTGTGCCCTTGCATGTATTATTGTCATGAGTGAATTTTTGGTTGTTTCTTAGTGGCATAACTCTGGGACTGTGCTAGTGTAACAATCCTACCGATGGATGCTTTGCTTGCAAAGAATCAACTTTTTAATTGGCTGAGGCCAGATTTACAATCAATAAATTTGCTAAGCAAGTCTTCCTGGAAATAGCGGCATCATCAAAGATGCGTGGCCCAGACCCAAATTCTTT
This sequence comes from Acanthaster planci, assembly GCF_054643075.1. NCBI lineage: Eukaryota > Metazoa > Echinodermata > Asteroidea > Valvatida > Acanthasteridae > Acanthaster > Acanthaster planci. The sequence continues at coordinate 12,705,463 of NC_141785.1, read as the reverse complement.
TAAAAAAATGTATTTTTTTGTTGAGTCCAGGGATGGACTGGAGGCTTTACACCATGTTTGGGTTGCTCACACTGTTCGCGGATGTTTATTGCTTGTTCTACATGCAGTGGTCACGGTGGTTTATTTTACATGTTGAAAAGAAACCTTTGGCAGAAGAAATAAATTTTTCAACCACATTAATTGCTGTTACAGAATTAAGCCCACAAAAGAAAAAAAAACAGATTTTAACCCCCAAATTAACCTATGATTGAAAAAGATAAATCCTTGCCAACTGATCCTCTTTGTAAAGCTTCAAAATACAGTCGCCCAGCCGTTCATTCTACGGAACATCTGTACATGTGACCCGCAAACGTGGAGGGAAATCCTAACAAAAAGTAGGCCCAGCCCAAGGACTGAGGCACTCTTACTCCGCCCCTTCTGCATGACCTTGCTTAAAATGACTTGGGCGGGAGTTTGGGGGTATGAGTTGACCTGGATACGAGTTGTTCCTGGTACGAGTTGACCTGATTACAAGTAGCACAAATATTCATCTTGTTTTTATCATCTTTATTTTCTATACTTTCTCAATCAGATTGTACGTTTTCTTTCCATACATCTTTTCTTTTATTTTTTGGTACATTTGTTTTCCTGGAAGATTTATTTTAAGGAAAACACATGTATATGTAGGCCTATGTGTAATATTCTGAGATCCATTTATTTTAGACTGGTCTGGTTTCCATTTTCAGTGTATCAGATTGGTGCAACCATAGTAGACAGCAATCTGTCAAGGCCCAGTAGGCCTAACAAAAGGATTAAAAATAGCCTTTCTCAATATATTTCACACCAGGGCCCACACCAACATGACTAAAATTTCCTGTGCTGATGCCCGTCACAACATGGTCACACATGTTGCGTGTTGTTAAACGTTATAATTAACTGTTGCTGTACAAGGCAGAAGAACCATCTCAGCTCAGTTGCAGGAAGACGTACATGTAGAAGACCAATTCTCAGCATTGCTTACATATCTCCTTGCAGCCCTTGACACCGAGTTCACTGGATTGCATTTTCATTCCGACAGCCACAACAGCCTCTTTGACACGCCACAGGAGAGGTACAGTAAGCTACGCCAGACCGCAAGTCACTTCACGCTCTGTCAGCTGGGTAAGCCAAAAGATACCCTGTGCATCTGAGACACTGAACATTGTGAATTTGAAAGCATGCAAAAAAAAGGGGGAAACAGTTGTCATGAAGTGTGCATGATGTACGGTTGCTGGCATGTAATGCCCAATTGCCCATAGCATCATCGCATCAGTACCGCATCAACTTCTCATCAGTCTTCTCAATCAATCAATGATGGCTCCTGAATACTGATGATATCTCACTGGAAAGAGCTCCATATATGTATGCACACCATGTGCACAAACTTTGTGAGACTGGCCTAAAAAATACAACGTTTTCTAAGTAAAAAGCTTTACTATTGACAAGTGATCACTGTCTGAGGGCTGCTACATGTATGCAGGGATAAGTAATGATGTCCTTAACCTAACAGTCCCAAATCCTACAATTTCAATATGATTTTACGTACACCCTTGGGGGTTAGGGTTAATTGGAAGTCTTCCTGTCTTGTGCTGTTAAAGTCAAACTGTTTCCAGCTACTTGTGTGACTTTGTTTTGTTGAGTTTAAGGGATCATGAAATGTATTTGCGTATATTGCACAACTGTGTTGAACATACTGTCATTTATTTTCTCTCACAGCAACTTTTGTTATTCAAATGATCTTGGAGTTTGCATGTCTTCTCTTTCTGTGGTACTGTACATGTAGCTGTCTTGTAATACTGATCTTGATGTTAAAGAGAAAGTGTTTCACAAGCTTCCAAATTGCAAGTGACTCTGATTGACTTTTATGACGCATTCATTTCACAGGGCTTTCGGCATTCATCAAAGCCCCAAGTGAGAACAGGTAAGCCTCTGTAACTGGGCCCAAGATTACTTGTACATGCACAGAACATACAGAGGGCTTTGTCTATTGACTGCATTTGGAATATTCCATTTTAACTACATAGTGATATGAGGGGAAAAATGACCTTCATCGTGTTTGTCATCTTGTTGATGTCAACTTAGAATGAATGAGCAAACGTTTATCAAAGAAGTTTTATAACCCAGACATTAACTATCAGTGATGGAATTTGAGCAAACTTTATAATTGAAGGGATGGGTCACATGGGAAATTTGTGACATGTACTCCCTTTGCATCTATCATCTTTCAGCTTCAAATCACAGCGCGTGAAATCTGTTGACCCTGTCTAAATGTGCATTGGGTCGACAGATTTCGCACATCGTGATTGGCCAACACGTTGCCAACTCTTGCAGGTGCACTTTTGTGAATCACCCACAGGGGCCAATTTCATAGAGCTGCTTAAGCACAACATCTGCTGAAGCACATAAAAAACCTTCCTTAAAATACAAAGGTTACCAGCTCAAAATCTATGTGATTGTCATGCTAACCAAAAGACAGGTGAATACCATTCCAAAACAATGTGCATCACATAGAGTTTTGGCTGGTAACTTGATTCATCAAACAAGGTTTTTTCACGCTTAAGCAAATTTTGTGCATAAGCAGCTCTATGAAATTGGCCCCTGTATTGCTGAATATTTGTCACACACATATCCACAGGTACTGTGCTCATACCTACAATTTCTACCTGTTCCCGAGGAGTTGTTCCACCGTCGATGCAAGGTTTTACTGCCAGGTGAGTGAGTTCCCTTCAAATCTGACTGCATTGCAAGTCAATGAAGGACACTCAACAACATTTGCCGATGTGATGTAAACTTGTGTCTCGATGCTCACTGGATGCTTTTCTGACTGTTATGGGATGTGTTCTGTAAGTTTCTAACGTCTACCGATGTGCTCTTGACACCGGAATTTTCCTCATTAGTTTCCAGTGTTGTTGAGGCCGTCATACTCCACAAGCCTGGTCATAAGTAGCAGTGACAAATTAATGGCTATGTGTCAAATCAGTAATTTAACTGACTTGATGACTTGTGATTGTGATGGCCTTTTAAGGATTTGTGACATCTCTGATGGGCATTTAAGGTGATTTGTTCGTGTGAATTTCACACAGAGTCCCACTAGTGTACAGGTGTTCATCCAGCAAGCAGCTCTCAAAAGATTTCACCGTTCCTTGGCTAGTGATTTGCTACACTGTCAGCACTACACACTCCAATGCACTTTTCCACAATGATCTTTTTGTCTTAGATTTTCATGTGGTAGCCAAGCCTTGATAGCCACAGAGCACAGAAAGCTGACACAGATTGGAAAGTAAACTCATCAAAGATTATTTGTTTCTGACCACAGGCATCCAGTATTCAGTTTCTTTGTCAGTATGGCTTTGACTTCAACAAGGTAAATGATTATTTACTGCACCCTTTGCACTCAAAAGACAGCTACTTGTATCGTCGCATCTGCCCAAGGTCTACATCACGATAAGGGATGTTTAAACAAAAACTCTTAGTTTTGTTTGACTTTAACTACGGACATCAGATCCTCCAATTTTACCAGACAGCCAATTGCTTCAAGTTTCTTTTGTTCTTTTGGGCAACCTTTACATGATGCAAGAATAGTGATGGTAAAAAGCAAGTAGAGATTTTTCCGAATGGACTAAATGTTGCAGTCCATTTTCCCTTCATCTTAGCTTTTCTATGAAGGAGTCAGCTACCTCAGTATGGAGGCAGAGAAAGAACTCAGGCAACAATGTCAGGGGCAAGAGAGTATCTTGACGAGGTAATATTTAATAATTTCTCCTCGTATGAAATACATAAACATTCATACTGAATTTAGTTGTACCAATTAAGGAGCGTCTCAAAATTCGGAACAGTCAGAACATTCCCATTGGAACGCTGTGTTCTCATTCCAGAACAGTCAGCCGTTCCGTTGGAAATGCGATGTTCCCTTGTGAGAACGGTCCAACGGGAACACACGTTCCCATCGGAACATCTCCTTTCGGGTCGTGTCGTTCAACCTTTTCCGTGATACTTGAAGACCTCACCCTGCACCCCTTGAATTACTGGTGAGGTTTTTTAATTGTTTCTGATATGATGGAATACTTTTGAGTGGAAACATTGCGATGATAAATCCCTCTATCACGCAAACCCAACAATGAATTAAACACTCACAAGTACAGACGTTAACATTAACACAACAAAATGAACGGTGTCTAGATATACTCTATAAAGTCATTGCATGGTAAGCTTTGTCATGGTGAATATGGAAACGAAAAACAGGAGAAAAGTTAACCTTCATCAAGAGGAAATCACAAAATGCTGCACTCCAGCTGCCATGCTTCAGGCTCAGGGTCAAGGAAATGAATGCCAAAAATCTTACCGTTCCACTGGGAATGCAAGTTCCCAACGGAATGCTGCCTGGAACGGTCTGGAGCGTGCCTACGATGCGGGTACATTCCGATGGAATACCAGCATTCCAGTGGGAATGGTCTAACGGAACTGGAACGTCACCCATTTTTGAGACGTTCCCTTAGCTGTCGACTCTCACTGCCCTACTTTTACAGTATATATTTTTGCTGAAAATTGTGACTTCTGAAAAAGGTAAAATATAGCTGCAAACTTTGATGCACAGCCAAATGCCACAAGAACTGACTATTCAGAGTCATTTCCACAGCATTTGTGCAATATTTCATAGTTTTTTCAAGACTGGGAACCCAAGGAGCGATATTTGTTACCACAACAAGCCATGCACAGCGACCACTGAAGGTCAACACATCCACAGACGTCTAGGCGACTAGGACGTGGTGTGCATACAACATTAATGGGGAAAGTAGCATATATGGAATCATCAGTTGCAGGTGAAACGGTGCACACATGACAGTTCAACTTGCCAGCAGCGCCTGTGTGTAAACATGGCCGGATCACATTTACACATCCTCAAGTGGAAAATGATGCCATAATTGGACTGTAAAACCCTCCTATTGCCTTTGTTCTGCCTAGTGATGTTGATGACTATTTGGTGACAAGTTTCACATCAGCGATATCAGACTGGTTGCCAACCGCCAAGGAAGGAGACCAACTCAGCATGACTAAGATTTCTGATGGTGAGTGAAAGTAGGTTGTTTTTACTGACTTGCATAATCCTTTGTAATTACCATGAAACTTCATAATATGAAAAAAAATGGGGGAAATAGCTGTCCACTGAGCAGAAGTTTGAATTCATTGAACATCATTCTTTGAGGTCAGTTGTCAGTGGAATGATGATGAATTCAGGCATAGGATACGTTTACATCAGAGTTCAGACTGAGTACTGTAGCCAAAGTGTAGGATGGCTGCCTAGTTGAGACTTGTTATTACAGTGATAATGCGAGACACAGTAACTGAAGCCTACAGCGTTAGTGTATATGCATCAGCAAGGAATGGCAAAGTTAGTATAATTTGTAGTGCGACAAATATGCATGTACTGTGGAAATGAAGCAAACTAACTTATACCTTCATTTTGTTCTGTTTTCCTTTAGACATAGTGTCCATTCAGATACAGGCATTACTGAGGGACTGTTTCCCAACAATTTGGACCTCACAAGTTGGCACCGGGGAGGTAAATTGTTCTTCTCCAGGACATTGTAAATTCGTCTTTAGTTTTAGTCTGTCCTGAGAGAGATTACTTTGAATCGTCAAAAGGAGCATTGTTTTCATCATTTATTTGTGCTAAACAGTGGCGCGCAAAGAATTGATTGAAATTTCTCATTTTCTTCCAGATTCTTATAACAAAAGTGACTCCAGAAAAAAGGGCTGCATTACTTGCAGATGATACACCTTGGATAGAAAGGTTATTAGTTTCAAGAGACTCATTTCTTCTGTTTTTTTTTTCTTTAATAAAAAAAGGGTGTTGGATCTAAGTGTTTTTTCATGCATTACCAGATACCCATCAAATAAGGCTGTCCTGCAGTGAAGTGTTGCTTTATACTCATATTTGAAGTTAATGCAACGGTTTTCATTTTTTAAACAAATCAGATTCAAAGAGACTTTTTGTTCCAAAAGGTCAAGATGAACACATTTCCCTAAGGCACCTAACCATAACTTTCACCAGCTTGACATCATCAAATGCATCTCTTTTCCCTCAGCTATAGTCAGTTGGCTTGTCAGTTCTCTTATTTTATTTCTCTGTAGGCTATTTGTTAAGCTTGCTGGCTTCAACAAAGTCTTCAGGCACATCAGTGAGCTGAAGAAGGTAAAACATTAAATGTTTTTTGTTTCTGTAGGCAATGAACTATCGAATCATCATCTGAGATTTTCCGGCATATCACGTTGAAACTAATTAGGTATAAAAGATACAGGAGCACATGTCTGTTATAGTTGTTTTCTTGTGACTAGTCTCTCCGTTGTTTTGTCCCCCCAAAGCCTGTGATTGGTCACAATTTCCTGACGGACCTTCTTTTTCTGCATTCCAAGTTCTACAAGCCGCTACCTGGTAAGATGAATTACTGCTTGCTCAGCCTACATGATTTTATTTATGACGTTGAAACCATATGCACTATTTATGAACTATCAAGGGCTCTATCAACCAAGTTAAAGCATTCTGAAGGTGAGTGCATATTGGGCCAACTTCAAAGCCTCCAACACACCTGCTAACATGCACTCTTGTTTTGTCGTATGTTCACGTGCAGCCAAATTCAAAGACTTCAAGAGGAACATTCACAAGTTATTCCCCCACCTGTACGACACCAAGTTCCTTATCATGGAAATCCGGAAGGTTAGTTCTCTCCTAGTTTTCATAAACCATCAGTTTCCATATGTCTGTTCCCATCTAATCCACCAACATCTAAAAAGCAAGAGTGGGTACTTCTGAATCTACAAGATGCATTAGCCAGAATGAAAGATCTTTTTGTGATCTACAAAAATCAGAAAGTCCAACTGAGATTTCTCACGTTTGATGTTGGTGAAATTCCTGTTGATCTTTCACTCCCAAGTTATGAAAGGCGTGTGCTGTTCTTGATTAATGTGAAAAGCTGCTTGGGAAAAAAAACAGAGTTGCAGAAATTTGATTGTAATGACTTCTCCTTGTCAACCATTCCTCATGGTGAATAGTATCCATAGATCTGTAACATTATGACGTCATGCTTTGTTTAATACGTGTGCGCTTTCCTGTAACAGTGAGGTGGTACCCAATACATTGATTCCCCATAGAAAAGTGCACAGGTGGCGTCATTATGTGTTAGATCTATTAAGAAACCCTTCATGTGTTGTAATGCAATTGTGAAAGATACTGTTGAGAATCCACAAAGCTGTTAATTAACCACTTGCTGCCATTTTCGAGCACATAGGCTTTAGCTCGTATCCGGGGAGCCTGAAACCAGACAAAAGAGCTGGGCCTTGTAACAAAAGACCGTGCTCGGCACAAAAGACTAAGCTGCTGGGGATTGCCAACATTTTTTCAGTTGTCAATATCTGAGGAAATCTGTCCATGTTTTGAAAGATTATACCACTATTTGTGGCATTCAGCACAAGCAGATTACCACCGGGGACAAAAGCTCTCCAGCACTCCAGTGATGAGCGATACAATACCGCTGCACGCTAATCTGGCCCGTATTGAAAAGACGCCATATTTGCTTTTTTTTTTAATCTGCTGTAAAGAATCTGGAGGAAGAAGGCCTACCATTGGCTTCAACAAGTCTATCCCGTGTCTATCGTGCACTCCATACTGACCCAAGAAAGCTGGGTGTGCCACACATGCCTGACATAGAATTGGCCGAGAACTGTGCCAGATATGGTAAGTGTACTTCCGCCATCACAGCTTGCATTTTCGGAAAGCAGTGATGTCCTCATATTTGAAACCGTAGATGAGATTTTACTCCTTTGAATTGGGCAAGGTTATTAGTGCATACGGCACCGTGTTGAGAAAAAAGTGAATGCAGTTGATGTCAGGATGGTTTGAGGTTGGTATATGCTCAGTTTTGGCGAAGCCTAATAAACTTTCAGATAATGAAGTGGCAAGCTTAATTTTGACTGAAGGAAGAGAGTGCACTGAAGCTATAAGTTGACCAGAGGCTGCAGCTTTAGGGGTTAACCATTGTTTAACCCCTTTGCTATGGACGACTGCTACTACCGCACCGTCATGTGAGGATTTGTGCATACCACACATACGGTCTATTCACCATGCAACTGCTGGTTCAATGGGGCCTGCTGCTGGACAAAGCCCTCCATTCAGGGCATACCACAGCCCAGAGTCGCGGTCAAAATTATCCGCCATGGAGGGTTAGAGTCATTTCATTAATGTGCATGTGCAAAGGGTACTCTTCTCCCTGGACCCCTCCTGGAGCACTCAAGTTGAAAAGAGAAAAATGATGAATTCTGTGTTGCAGTGTTTCATCATTCTTGTTTTTATCTGGGCACTTTACGCCCCTCCTCAGCATACAGTTTATACACTTGTGAAAATGACAGAAATATAATGGATAACCCCTCATATTCCTGGGGGAAATGTTAGCAAAATTCGAAGCCCAAATTTCATTCTCCTACATTCAACAGATCAGGAAGAGCTCTTCCATGAAGCAGGGTTTGATGCCTACTTAGCCGGTTATGGTAAGTGAAGTCATCACATCTCAGTAATGGCCACTTAACCTTGCACTGAGCCTCTTCATCAAAGTCGCTGTTTATTTTTCACCCTCTAGTCTTCCTGAAAATGGCTCACTACATAAAAGCCAAGGATACAAGGTAAGGTCCAACAGTTTATTCATCATTCCAGAGTACTCACAAATAGTGCTTTGCATCCATCTCTTTTCCTTCCAGAAAAAATGTGCTGTAATCTTCCATTTTTAAAGCTGCATATATTCCATTAGTAACTGTCCCCATAGCTTATTGTACCCCTTGCTGTTCAGTTCGCATGGTAAGCTCAGCTGGTTTGTCTCTGTGCAAAGGCACTTCGTTCCTTGTCAAGAGATCTTTTGAAAAAGGAAGCACTTGTCTGCATAGAAAAAATACCAACTTCAAAAGGGCAGGTTACTGAAAAAAAGGTTAAAAGTAATTGCACCACAGCTTGTGCTGCCGAACGTGTTGAGCAAAAGGGCTAATTGAAAGTGCAAGCGTGTTTCCTCCTTTTAGACTTTTCTTTTTTCCTGTTGACTTTCCCTAATAATGATGTTTTTTTATCCTTTGTGGTAGTATCCTAGTTTAATTAATCTTTGTATGGCAAAGAATGTGTAAAGATATCCTAGTAATAATGTTAGACTTTGATATACTTGGTGATATTCTATTACCGTGTTGTCCTGTGCTACATACAGGGGTGTGAGAATTCAGCTTTTTAGCTGACTTCAGCTTTTTTGTTTGGATGTTGACCTTGAATTTCAGCTTTTTTGTACACCTGGTGTGCACAAAAGTATCAGAACTTTTTACATTTTATCTTTTTTCTAGCTGTTTTTAGCTTTAATTTTAAGTGACCACTCACACCTCTGTACATAGATTGTTCAAGATTTTCGGTTTAGGACTTTGGGCCATTTTCATGAACCCTCTGAAAGGAAATCCTTTACTTTCAGAAATTGGCTCTCAGTTGACCAAAGCCCGACTTAATATTCGATAATCTACTTGTGGTTGGATTATTCAAGCAACCAAATATTGCTTGCATTTCCTGTATCATACCACCGTCTTGACCCTCAGTATGCTCTGTGATCTTTCTCTCTAGTATCATGCATCCAAAGCTGTTAACTTTCAGGAAGTACATCCCAGCTCTGGCCCCTTATGAGAATAAAACCAACGTCATCAGAGGCAGCATACCGTATGTGGTAAGACTAGGCAAACTGCTTTACTCTTGTTATTATTTTGACTTGTCATATTGCCCTTGACTGGATTCTCACCCGAGTCTTAATTTCGTGGAACTACTTACGGAAGAGAATTGCTGTGCTCCAGACTCTATCCACCACGTGTGTCCGGCCATCAAATACTCCAACATGACCCAGATATTCACAGGCTTGTCTCCAGTTCCCCATGTGTTGCTTCTGGACTCTTTTAGATTGATGAAGACACAGTGAGCTGGCTATGCAGTGATCACATTGTGTGGCATTGTACTTTGGGCTTTACACGAGCATGAATAAATAAGAGGCTTGTGAGATGACGTGGAAATCAATGTCTTGTTTGTTCTTTCATTGTGTTGTCTTTGCCTTCCCGCTTTTCATTGAACGGAACAAAATGTAAGAAAAAAAAAACTGTAACTCATTCTTTGAAAAAAGGAAGATTTGTCTTGAGTGGGTAGAAAGCTGTGTGTGAAAGTTGTGGTTGTGGCTTGAATTCACATGTGCACCTATCACAGTCACTGCCTTGCGGCTTCAGCCACTTCCCATAGCTGTGTGCATTACTTCATGCCACAGCCAATGGATAGGACACAGCCTTAAGTTTTCGACACGGTTTCCTTGCAGAATATTGCCGGGGAGGATCCAGCCTCCAGGCGGCCTAAACTACTCTATGTCACCTCCAGAGGGCCTTCCCCACTGCAGGCCAAGGAGGTAAGGCCATGTCTGAAACAGGCTTTTGGAGCTCTAGAGTACCGACGTGTGACATCCCTGTGAATCGGGTGTCTAGTGCAAACAAAAGGAGTACTCACGCGTGTTGGTTTACACGCTGGTTCTCGCGCTAATGCCTTTCACACACATACTTGTACGTGTGACATATCCACGTCAGCACTCTTATTGCTTATTATTAAGTCAATGTATCCCTGCATATTTCCAGTAAGTGCAGATCTAGACTTGGCTTTAGATGTCAAATCCGTCTGTCGTATTCTTCCTATGAAGATGGAGTCACTATTGTTGAATCGAGGCACCGTTTTGTACAATACAGTGGGCCTGTTTTCTTTATTGTTAGTTTACATGATGTGCAGTTGGGTATTGCATATTTTGGCATTTCTGTGGATCAAGGAGTCATCTAAATTGAAAATCTGCCAGATGGAGGGCTTTAAAGTTTCAAAAAATCGCTCGTTGTTTTTAATTTGCTGGTAGGAGCATACATACTAATACTGTCAAGTTTTCAAGTTAAAAATGAAGTGGTGGTCTCATTTCGACATTGATTGAATAACTTGTCTTGATTCTCATGATTTCTAATTTTTTCTCCAGCTGGCAACCTTGTTTAATACCTACACTTCAGTAGATGTGAAGATGATTGACAAGCGGCATGCCCTGCTGGCAACATCAAATTACGGAGGGTAAGACGTCATAGCTATGTTATTTAGATCTTTTCCTATTGCAGTTTTACTGGCATTCTGTAACACTGAAGTGGTACACCACACTATGTGTATGTGGTTTGGGACGAGTACAGTGGAGCTGTGGAAAGAGGAAAAAGGTAGAGTGAAATACGGATGAATTGTACTCTTATAAGGTCCACAGAGACGGGAATGCACCTTCCCAAATATTGTTCACAGAAACGTCAAGGATCAGTTGTACAGCAGGGCCCAGTGTTAATGCAAAGTTTCAATTCCTTGTGTAACAGAGGCTGTGTTCGCTTTGAATCAGCTATTAAGCAGGAACATGAATATGCAAAAATGTTTCTGCCATTGCTGAGGAGAATCCTGTTGTACAATCACCAAGCACCTGGATTTGTGGGTAAATTGTGAGGAAATTAACTTGCTAGAGAAGCTTAAACACATTTCAAGGCCAAGTTTTGTAAATAGAGGGGTGTGTTTGTACATTTCCTGTGCGGCGTTACCAGCCAAGGCAAGGTTTAAGTCGTAGGGACGTCATGTTGGGATATCTCCTAGACACCATGTAAGCTATTTTGGCTTCATCATTTCATGTACAACTATATGAAACATAAAACTCTATCACATGGACCACCGAGGTATTTGCAATTCTAGAAAAAGTTGACACCCAATATTTCAAATGCTTACTAAATCCTGTATTTCGAACAAATTCTCTCTCCGAAGTCAGTGTGCCCTTTGCTGAGGCTATTACTGTTCACGGCATCTATGAAAGGAAAGGAGGCTTTGCTAGCATTTTGTATCCAATTAATTAACATTTTTTCCATTATCTGCAGGAGTAAAGACATTATGAGGGCATTCAAGAATGATAAAACTATCCACTTAGCATACTACAATGTTTTCCAGCATTCCAAACCTGTACGCTATGGACTTTGGTGAGTTAGGATATTTCATCAGTCAGAGAATTTTAGTTCCACGTTCTTAAATAACACTGTGATATCTTCTGGCACTGTAATTTATAATGAGCAATCAATGTGTTAACTGCATGGCCTTATGATCGGCTGTTCGTGGATAGATCATGTCTCAGTCCAAGTCCTTATTTGGGCATTCATTACACCAAAACCTTTCTTGTTCATTCGAGAAACTGTTTCATGGTCAACCTCATCCGTGACTTTAAAAACACTGGGTACTAATTCTTATTTAAAAATGCCTTCAAACGAGTGCAAGCCAACGTTTTTGTTTTTTTCAGGGGTGCTGTGGCAGTCATGGGAGCTATCAGCCTATGGGTGCTGCTAGGAGACCAATCCAAGAGGCAGTGAACCCTGACTCACAGTGGAACCAAACCCCTGCTGCAGGATAAAGGTAAGATGGATAAGATACAGGGGCTGTTTGTTTCACACGGATCTGGGTCTCAATGGTTGGTCCCCAAGCTTGTTCGCTGCATCCAGTAGCCTGGTTCTGGTGTAATTGAACTAACGTCAGATCACTGATTGAAGCAAACAGGTCCTCAGTGTATGGGGTAGCACGGCATATTCTGGGGGGGGGTGGAGAGAACTACAGTAATTCCTTTGAGGGACTGACGGATTTTCCAACTTCTTGATCTAAGCAGTTACAACCAAGAAAGCCTGAAGATTTGGGATGAAAAACAACCAACAAAGTTAGAGCAGATACTAGGTCTGAGAGACCAACTCTTGGCGAGTCATTGAACGTTTTGAGACATTTTAGGCAAAACTTGGGAGAATTCACTTTGAAAGAACTTCTTGGGGAGGTTGTTAGCTCTATTTCTTTCGGAGGCAAGACTTAAAACAGTCCTCAAGCCTCTTCCACAAGACCACAGCTGCTCAAACACTGTTGCGGCCAAAGCACAGATGTTACCATTGCCAAAAAGGTGTCAAAATAAGATGGGTCACTAATTTTATCATGGCAAAACATTCCCAGGTTTTTGAACTCTCATTAGGAAAAATGTGTTAGAATTGAGAGTTTCTGTAAGGACTATCAAGACTCAAGTTTTGATTGGCTCTTGATGTGGCTTCTCCATGTCATCTAAAAAAACATTAATCTGGTTTGGGAACATGCTTAACTCTGTTGTGGGGATGATCTTTTTAAAAATCTATCCACTTAAAAAGAAATTTCACAATTTTAAAGACCCGTCGTGCTTTGGTGCAATGTTGCTCTGCCAACATGAATCATTTTAATTTACAAACACAATAAAAAATTTTAAATTAGTTAAACAAACAAAAATGCAGCAAATTCATGAAGAACATTTGGCATTGTAACACTAAAAACTTAAAAATTACTGGCATTGTGAATCAGTAAGCAAACGTATCATCAAACTTAACCTATAGTGGCAATAAATGTGTGGATTTGACGTTCTTCGTTTAAAACAGTGGATTTTCCAATAGTGTGAAGTTCCTTGACAATGATATATAATGTGCAGTAGCAGCAGTATTTTTAAATGATTTCTTTTTACAATTTCTTTCAAATGTTAGATTTGACGACCTTGAAATTCAAAAGGGACCTCATGAAGGGGCTCATTTTCAGGATGGGGACATTCAATGAGTACAGTTCAGTCATAGTTTCAGACAATACTCTTCTGTCTCCAAATTCCTTCAAATTTCTGTCAGTGTCTAAATCTAAATAATGTATTTGCAAAGAGCATTCACACTATGTTAATATTGCAAAATTTATCGGCAGACTTACTGTACCTCAAAATAAACCGTCATGATTAGAAAGGTCTCTGTACACACAACTTAAATGTTCGGGTTTATCCTAAGCAGTTTTTCTACGTATAAAAGCGATTTAAAAGAATGATCACATTTCCCAAATGGGTCATTCTATTAATTTGGGGTCCATTTTTGTCCCGTCCCTGTTACGTCTGGCATTTGATCTTTAATGTTTAGAACTTGTTGTTTAATTCCCAAGACTGAATAAGTACTGAAAATTATCTGCCAAACAAATAAAAATAGTTTGAAATTAACGTCAGTGATACACCCATTGTCAATTTTGTCAGATGGTATACATGTCAGAGGTAACAGGGACGGAAAAATGTCACACTTTGGACCCCAAATTCATAGAACGACCCATATTTAAATGATAGTCTAAAAAGCACACATACAGGAACAAAGAAGTAAAACCTGGCCTAAAAATGGTTTCAAAGCAGGTGATGAAAGAAACGCATTTAGTGTTGCAAGGCTACCACCTTGTCTAAAAAAAAACGAACAGAACAACTAATCCACCCCAACAAAATTCCTGTTCGGTCACTGAATTAACCCTAACCCTGGCCAGATGGTAGCATAATACAACAGGTGTGGATGTCTGGTGCACTTTGTTGTACCATGGAGCTATAAAAAACAAACTGGCCATGTTAGGCCCATTGAACAATGCCACTGTTGGATCTTGTGTTGACTGGCAACCACTGACTCCCAGGCTGTTTGGCAGTGAGGAGAGTTGACCTGTTGGATCTTGTTAAACTGGCCAGGCAAGCCACTTTGACAAATGATGCAGACTGATGTGTCTAGCCAAAGGTTTCTAGCCAAAGTACCCTGGAGGGTTAGGGTTAAACTAAATAGCTTAGGAGCCAATTTAGATGACTCTGAGTCACTACATGGTACTGCGTATGCGTATTGTACATTGCATGAAAGCATTTCTCTTTTTTGACAGGTGGCAGCAGGGCACTGAGTGCATTTCTACAATGAAAACAATCTTAAACAAGAACTTAGATGCAAAGGCAACCAAAAAAGTCATGTCACAAAGCCCATGTACAAAGCCCATGGGATTTGGGAGAACAAGAAAAAGAAAAAACACTTCACAAAAACAATTGCGTTTCCACCAGGTCTGATGAAAACCACAAAGTTGCCCTTGTACCAAATCATTAGAATACATCAGAAAAAGTTCACAATCCCATAGTCCACTTTAAAAATTCATTAGTGTGTTGTGCTTTTATATTTTTTTTTCACACTACTTAGTCATGTTAATTTCCACTCATTTTATTTTCAGTCCAGCTCCTTATTCTAATTTTCATTTACGTCAATACCTATTCAGTGTTTTGCCAAATGAAATTCTTAGCATTTCATTGATTTTCAGTAATCAAGCACTTTCACTAGCATAACACACAACAGGTGGTTAGCTTATACAGCCCTTATTTTCAAACAGGCCAAGGGCTTCCTTTGAAATGTTTGAAGTGTTGACTAGGGGGGTAACAGTAAGGACCTCAGTGAATTGAATATTACAAGGGTGGACTTCACATGAAGCATTGCAGTCTAGTCATTTGCAAGCAGGTTCATTAGCTGAATCACATCCGATTGTAACTACCAAAGCAACGAGAGTTGAACAGTCAGTTCAGTTTGGAGCAGCTTGTGACTGGAGGTCATATAGCTTTCAATGTCTTGTTGATGACTACATCCCAACATTGCGACAGCGTCGGCTCAGCCCTTAGAGTGATTTCTTGTGCTTCTTTTTCTGCATGGCTTGAAACTTGGAGAGCACCACCTTGGAAGTGGTGGTAAAGTTGCCCAGAAAGAGGATGAAGAAGATCATTGCCGAAGCTGGAACCTTGAAACAGACAAATGCACAGAATTATTTCTCCCCGAGTTACAAAAAGGGGAAAGTACTTAAGCTGATGATATTTCCACAAATATCATTTAAAGAGAACCAGAGGTGAATGTAACACAGAATTTTTATGTATTTGGTTGATTAACATGAATTCACTCTATATATGTCACATTGCTAGATATTTTGTCGCATTCTACGAAGGCCACAAAATCAACTGTGTTCTTTTTGATACTTAAAGTGTACAGGGCCCAATTTCATGGCGCTGCTTACCGCAGAATTCCGCGCTTACGATCTCCATTCTGCACTTACCCACATTCTCCACTAACCCTTTAAGCACAGAATCCTTAGTTACGGGATGTACACATGCGCACAAGCCCATATTCCTTGCTAACCCGTGACATACGTTCGCCATAAGCACAGCATTTCCTACTACAGTAGGCGCCAATCTTTCGCTTGCGGTAAGCAGCGCCATGAAATTGGGCCCAGCACATTTCTACCCTTTGCCATTGGTATCATCCTGAGCACCTCAACAGCGCCTTTTAAATTTCTTGCCTGTCAGATACCAATGAGTGACTGTAATGTGACATTCACTAATTTTAACAAATTGATTCACAATTCAAGATATCTTACCATCCATTCATTACACTCAGGGTGGAAAGAAAGTTTGAAGAGAAAGTAGGCATTGTACAACTGGAAGAGCTGCAACATGTAGAAAAATGGAAGATTGTTAGGTCAACTTCAATGAGCATTAATCTTGTGGAAACAGGTTTGATACAAAGGGTAAACAAGACAAAAATCTACTAAAAAAAACAATGAAAAACTACGGATAGGCATTATTAAATTGTCAACCAAAACAGTGTTTTATTCCAAACAAAAGTTCAAGCCCACTCGAGTCAAAGACTGTTGTTCGACTATTGATTTCTTCGGCCAATATGATCAGACAAATCTTTTGAACCACAAATGAATGTTTATCATAAAGCCTGCAGCCTACTTAAACAGAACAATGATCATGTTGGACAGAAAACATGCACATAATCAGTTACAAAATTACCACCCTTGGAAAGTACTTACATATCCAACAAAGAGAAATGGAAGAAGGAATGTAAGGCCTCTCCACATCCACTCCTGAAAACCCTCTGAAAAACACCACAGCAAAAATCAAAACGAAACCAAATGAGTCAATCAAGAGAAGTGCATGCCTAAATTAAACATTGGGTGCATTCAAGTAGCTTCCAGGGGACAACCTTGACCTCAGATGATGTGGGAATGAAGTCAAACCCAAGTCAAAATACTTGGAAGCCACTGGAGGCATGTGGCCTAGTGGTTGGGGGTCTGTAGCTTCTGATCATAGGGTCAGGGGTTCGAATCCAGCTGGTGGTAGCATGTTGCGATCTCGGGCACATCACTTTACCCCCATGTGCCTCTCTCCACCCAGGAGTAAAACGGGCACCTGTGAAGGCAGAGTTGGTTATGTTAGCCATGTGCACCTGATACAGTAGGGCTGCATCAGCTAGTATACTCCCCAGGGAGCTGAGATGGTTTCAGGAATGTTCAGTTGTTGTAAGCCCAATTTGCAGGGATAATGATAATGCAGCGCCTCGAGCATCAGTTGTGATGGATGCGCGGCTATAAGAATATCCACTATTATTACTCTAACTCACCCATGGCTGAGCTGGTTGCCTGCACGTGACACACTAGCATTGACATGTTTTCAGGTTTGCCATGCTTAGATTAACATCAACAGTGTAAAAAATAACATCTTACTTTCCAAGCATAGTCAAGTAACCCATTTGTCATTCTGTCCCATTATTTTGACCAGGCAAGTATTCTAATCAATGTAATCTGGGACAAATCTGGACACTCAGTTTCCAAATTTCTTATAAGCTAATTTCCTAGCATGTGTCTGCGTGTCTTCACGCCAGATCCACTGTAAAATCCAGACTTCAACCTGTCTGTTAACTCACCTACAGTGATGTACATGTCACTTTTCTCACCCAAAGCCCTGAGACGATACAAGCAGCCACTCTGATAGTAATATTGTAGCAGCTGTACAAAATCTTAGAAGAAAAAAAAACAAGCACAATTAATTAGTGAGGAAACCTTGAGGGTGAACTGGTGGCTTTCCTGCCATTTCTTATTTTTTTGCATTTTTACACTAAATGACAAATTCATATATATAAAAGGTTGTATTTGTATTTTGCATCTGTACTGAGAAGAGTTCAAACAACTTGACTCCGTCTACTTACTTAAGTACAGTGAGAACAACATGAATAAATTCCGGAACATGTCATAGGACACCCCAGCAGGCCAGATCAGCAGAATACCGCACACAACTACCGACAAATAATGATGCAACACCCACCAGCCTTTTATTCTGGAAAAAAAAATTGTTTTGGTTACATTACTTCTGTTCTTTTCTTGCTAATGGTGCACCAATGAAATACACTTCTGAGGGTTAAGGTGTCTTCAAGAAAACTGGATCTTTACTGCAGCAGCTCATCTACTGCATAGTATTGAGCTGAGAGATGCAAAATAACATGGGATGATCTCAATATTTCCAGCCAATTTTTAAACCTCGACTTTAAGTGACCATTCCCCATTCGGAACATATTTTTCTGAAAATTTAGTTCTCTTTCCATATTGTAATTGGGCCGATGCTCAACCTTAGTCTTGTAGCATCAATGTCCATGGGAGTAACCAAACCAACTTGTAACAAAAAACCTTGTTATGATAGGACTGGAAAAATAAAAGAATTCAAGAGACTCAAGACTCTATAATTTGCTCCTGATGACATTATTAAAGTTGTTATTAGAGTGCTATTCCTACCAGAAGACACCTGTACCTCATCTGATTTGACTTTAAGTGTATGTTGAAAACCACACTGTATTCTCTTGTTGAATGAAGAAGCTACTTTGTGTGGGACCATTCCATGAAATAATAACCCCCAGTTTTCCAACGTGGTTCCTTCTGGAAAAACCAACATTCCTAATTTGGACAGGTGTAGCATTCAAGTGGTTGGTCCTGTCAGACCGTAGTTATAACAATCAATCCATTCTTCTCACATGTCTGTTCCCACTAGCGCTGGTCATTGATGTTTTTACCTGGATCCATTGTGTCGCAGAATGCTCTCCCGTATGACCAGCGTGCAGTAGTACCACACTAGCAAGAAGTGAAACAGGGCATCGCAAACTCTGCATGGAAGAACACCAGACACGGTGGTCAACGACAGGATGAGCAACTGCACGATGATGAGCGTTAACCAAATGCACCGTTGAACACAAGGTCCAGGATGCTACCTCAACCCAAGCAGCAACACAAATCCTTCAAAATCCTACAAGTGTTGGGGTGTTCTTCAGCACTGTAGAGTGCAGAGCCTAAGGACTATTACTCTCCATGTATGGGGCTTAAAGTGTCTTGGCAGGAGTGAGAATTTAGATTTTAGAAGTTTCCTTTCAACATTAAGGAAGTTTGAAATATTTTGTAACCATATCTCTGAAAAGTAATATTCGGCATACCAAATCACCTGTAGTATTTCCATTTAACTAGCGATGTAATATGTCAGTTTGATATCACAAAACTGTCACTGATAACAAGAACTTACATATATATATACCTTGTACTTTGGGGACAAAAAGAGAGAGTTTGGTGGCTTTTGGTACCTGAAATTGATGAAGAACGATGTAGAAAATGAGCATATCAACATGATGATGGTCATGTAGAGTTTGAATCTCTCGTACTCCTCCTTGTAGTCAAACCTGTGAGAGGAACAGCGAGGCAATCAGCCATCTATCAGAAAGAGTTGGATTAATCTAAGCACCACACTTTACCTGAGTACTTTGTCTTAGGCACAGAATATGTGCAGCATGCAACTCAAACTCTGACGTGGGGTAACTTTATTTATAAAAATATTTAAAATACACACCAAACATCCTGCAATGCAAGTTGTGGGGACTGTACCTGTGTTGAACGATAGTTATTACGAGGAAACAATTCATGGTGATAACTTTTTGTCCACACAGCTCAGTCCCAACTTTGCCAACAATCGAAATTGTGCTCTCAAATGACGCAGGCCAGGGCACAAACAGGTAATGTACATGTATGCCTTCTCCGAGTTGTCCAGCCAGACTGTATGTGCCAAGATTTAGCATGATTTTGTCTACATGTATATGATGCAATTAATTTTTGTAAGGGATTTTATCAGACGTTGAATAAAATTTCAATACACAAGAAGTAAAGGGATTTTTGTGTGTTGAATGTGGTTTATAATATGGCCACCCTTTTGGCACCTTCAAATTTTCATTTTTATCTTTGTTCCATTTTTAACGTATTTTTCACGAGGATCTGGAGAGTTCACATACTCACTTCTCTGTTTTACTCAGCAGAGACACACTAACTTGGCCCAGGGACAGCTTGAGAAATCCTCTGTAGAGAAAGAAATGAATTTGTGTTTTGTTTTAACAATCACATATGAGATGGGGCAAAGAAAAACAAAGTTGTGCTGATGACACTGTGCCCTAATATGTACATCACTGGTCAAAATGTACACCCCTTGTACTGAATTACACATATGCTAATTGATCACATGCTTAGTGGCATCATACCGCCATATAGATGTACTGGTAGTTGAACAACCTCAAGAGTTTTAGCATCCTTGGCCACGTTAAATATTATTCTACACGAAACTTTCAAATCATTTGTATTTTGAGAGAAACACACTGTGCAGAAGAGACATGTTTCTGGAAAGCTGTCATGACATGACTATTTTGTAAACAAATGCCAAATGGTCTGTAATCAGACACTTTACGATATAGAATAAATTGTGTCACCTAACTTCTGGTTATCAGTCATGTAAATCATTTGTTCTGCATTTCTGGAACTTCAAATAACTCCAAAAACACTGAAGCAGTTGTAACCACAACACTTGGTTGCCTTTCCTCTGCACCTACTCTGATGGCCTTGGCAGCGACTCGTGAATCTCCACGCACACTTTCTGTTTCTCTGCGACATGCCTCTGTAACTCCTCCCATCTTGGCTTGTCCTCCAATCCGAGGTCTTTACCGTTCCTGAGAAAAAAAGAATCCACCCATCAAGTGCGAGGGCACTGACTCAACTCATAATTATTGCCAATTACAAGCTTGACTTGAGTCACAGTTTTCATGTAATTATGTGTCATATCCATGTTTAGAAGGAAACTATTTTTATCAACTGGTCAAGAAATAAAGAAGTATTCAAAAAGTCATTTGAAAATTTCAACACATATTTGAAATCTTTGGTAAACCACAGCCATTGATGCAAATAATGTGGTTTATAAATGAAGATATATCATAAAATTTAGCCAAAATGCTTGAACGTCTAAGACTGCACATTTTGTCACTACAAGATGAGGGAGAGAGTTCCATATACGGACTGTACACAAACCCTATGAGACTGGTCTGACAAATTCCAAGTGTTTTCTGTGTGAATACCTTAATATTTTCCCTGCTAAATGCGACTTGTTACATATAGGTCATGTTATTACTTTCAGATGGTTAATAGCTAACCGGATGGAAAATTTAGGGGAGTCTGTCTATGGAACTCTTTCCAATATGAATTTGTTAGATTCGCATGGTGTTGTGTTGGAGCATGTGTTAGTTTATTCACAGGCCTTCGACTGGTAACTTCAAACCGTATAACTAAAAATTCTCTTCCAACCTGTGGCTCACAGTCCCACAGTTTGTCCAAAGTTCTGCCTTTCTGGAATTGACATTAAAAAGACTTAAGGTTGTCTGCAGTTTGTGAAAGTTGATGCAGTCACCATATAGTTAACTTACTTCTTAAGAGACTGGCTGATTTGTGCATATTTCTTCTTCTGATGAGCCACCATCGACATGCATGACTTTTCGATAGTCCGCAATGCCTCCAGTGTCTTCTTGTACTCTTTGTTTTTCTCCTGTTAAATAAAGAACTGTGACATCTTTTTGTCTTCTACAATAAAATGATATTAACGACATGACTGGGTGTAACTGCAAATTAATACAACCTCATTTGGATGAACCAAGGTGCAACACCTGAATGTAAGTATTGTATATCCCCAGAACTGTGGGGTCTGTTTACCGCACAGTGAATGACAGACCCACCCACAGTTCTGGGATAAGTATACCCAAGAACTGTGGGTAGGGTAAGTACTGGGGGCTCATTACCATTAGCACCCCATTCCTATAAGGAAAACGAAGTCCACTTTTTCAAACTGGCATTCAGACCTTGAGGATCTGTTCCTTAATCCTAGTAGCTCTCATTTAGGTAAATTTTGACAATATTTAAGCAAGAAAACCCGAGTTCAGCAAAAGACGACCCTATCATGCCATTTTGTTTCACGTCTTGTTACCCGACCCAGCCATTGTAGATATACTGAATTTCATAAAAGACACTTTCGTGGTTCCAGATCAAGGAACCAGATGAAACGTACTGATTCATCTTCACAGCTCTTCATCACATCATTTACATGTATGCTCCCATTTTACCCTACAATATCCCTCAAAAACCAAAGGCCTTCCCTCTTTTCTTTTAAAATAAATTTTAAAAAACACACGTTTAAAAATACTTTATGGCACCTTGTATAAATTAAACAATAAATAAATAAATACATCCAACAATAAACCGTTACTTCTTCTGTAATTAAATATTTAAAAAGCAGAATAATAATAAAAAAATTATCCAGGATATACACATACAATAAATGACATTATGAGATTGCATATGGGAACAAAAACAAAATAATGAATAGAGGATTGCACTAACAGAACAAGGGTAGCCAAACATGAGGTAAAAAGATGGTTTTTATAAAGATATTATTTGTGTGAATTTCCTTTGAGTGATTCAAAATAAAATAAATATAATTTAAAAATAAAATGTAGACAAATAAACCAGGCAGGAAACAAATAGGCCTATGTTCAGATGTTTTCATTATTAGTTGTACCATGGGGGAAAAAATCTAAGCCAAGGGCCGGGCTTATGCATCTTACAGCATGATGAAAATTAAAATTTCTGATCGAATGAACTGTACTCTGTAGTGAATTTTCCTTATGTAGGGTATGATCAATGCAGAAATTGTTTAGTTATCCAAACATTCCTAACCAGAACACAACTTTAAGGTACGCAAGCTGGGTTGTCGGGGGCGCAATTCCTTTCTTGTACGCTAGGCCTGCACACTATACATGCTATATAGACCTATGAAACATTGGGCCTACTAGTAGTACAGCGTATGGCACTCACTAAATCATGTCAGTGCATATCGTATCACAAATCTACTCCTTCCTAAGAAATGAAGTTAGATTTCAGTTCTTTCTACCTGCAAAGAAACAAACTCCACATTGAGGTCATCAAGCTCTTCTGCTAATGACAAAAGCATGGAATTGGCCATAATTCATGAGAACAGATAGGGCAAAATAAAACATGAAACTACGGATCTGTCATTCGATGATCGAACAGGTGACAATAACGACACGATGACACGACAACTAGTCAGGTTCTGTCCCTCTGCACTAATTTTTTTCAACCGGGTCTGTGAAAGGTGCAACAGGAACTATACGAGAAAAGTTAGTGACCTTTGACCATTGCATTAACCTCAATCTATTTCTTTGAAATTATCTGTGTTGCTCGAGAAAAAAGGTATTTAAAAAGCATATAAATGTTTTTATATGTATTTAATATTTTTAAAGCTTATGGATTAACTATGCAAAAATTTAAGAAATAATTTGACATCAATGTAAATGTTTTATGAAAGAGGCTCTTTGAAGCACATGTGTGCATTGCAATCCCATGTCATGCGTGTGATTTTCTAGTTAGGCTACGATAAGTGCTGAAAATTGTGTGTTAAATTACTAGATAATGGCCTTTTCAGTCACTCGAAATTTCGCAAGTGTTGCCGGTAGAATGCTTACACAGTGTAGGTATACTACATCGGCGACATCGAAATGCCTTCTGTCCATCCAGAAAGATTGCCAAATGAGCCGTCCGTTTACCAGGTCGATTTGGTATCTTTGCAACAACCACTCGAGCAAAGACACACACCCTGGCGGCTTGGAGCACGTGTTGGCTCAGGCGACGAAGTTGAGGGATCCTAGCAAATCATGCAGCTGTGGCTGTGCTGGAATGCACACACAGGGTAGGCCTATTTCCTTTCTGGCTAACCATGCTAACTATCCAACGTGGGAAGAGTTCCATATCAGTCTGGGAAATGCGCGAAGTAGGAAACATTTCCCAATTCGGAAACATGTTACAGAATTACAAAACTTCCAGTGTTTGCAGGTGAATGCACCTTTTCTAAAAGGAAACGGGAATTGCAACCCAGTATTAGTCGTTTGGGAGGGCGACCAAACTCGGAGGGGTGGACTGGAATTTCAAATTAGGATGATTTCCCCAATGCTATTAATTTATCTAACAGATGTTCAATTACCGAAACTACATGTAGGGTAAAATTGTGGAAATAAAACTGAAATTATGGCACGAGTTGAAATGTTATAGAGTGCGAAATAAATGTTTAGACACAAGAAGATAAGGGGTGTCCTTAATTATACTTGTAATTTGCAATTCTGACAGTTATTAAAGCTATTTTTTCCCCACAAAAATATATAATAAAGTGATTGCACTGTAATCTGTGATTCCACTCAGTCAAAAAGTTTGATGCTGTCGTTAAATTAAAACTAGAATTAAAATACCAGATCAGCTACTAAATTAATTACACAATTTAAATCACTTTTTTTTTCTCTCCACCTGTAATTCAAATAATTTTCTGAATCTTTGTGTAATTTTAAACAGTTGAATCTTGTACAGTACAAAATCCCAACCTTTTCTCCTACGAAGTGATTTCTCAAGCAATTAAAATGTTGCCCCAAACCAGGTTTCATCTGAATTGAAATGTTCCTAAAATGTGACTTAAGAAAAACAAATTTGTGTGATGCAAAACACGTCTTTTTTGAATAATATAAAAATATTGTTACACAGCAATGGACAACACTGGTACAGACGTGATCAGGTTCTTGACAAAATGAAATCAAACAATTTGTGAACCGGCTAAACAGAATACTGAACTTTGGCAACAGTCTTTTGGGGGACATTGCTGATGGTGCTGCCTGCCACATCTTTCAAACTTTTCCAGCATGGTGTACCTGTTCAGTGCAATCTTTGAAAATGCACAGATTAAAATTTGCGTACACAATTTTTAAACTTTGCACAACCACAGATATTGCCATAAAAATTTTGTGCAGCAATAAAAATTATGTGGATACATGAACCACACGCAACAGTCGTATGTAAGAGACTGACACCAACTACATGTTTTGCACAATTTTGTCTGGTCAGTTTCACTCGTGATGCGTGTGACCTTTTAAATTCCCCTGATGAGATTTTATTTGAAAAATTGTTCGAGCCGTGCAGGTATTTATTATAAATATATCTGCAATAAAATTAAAAGTAGATTCCCAGACAAAATAAATAACAATTAGAGAAAATAAGAGTTTTGAAAGAACCTCCAAAACTACTAGTTTGTACTGGAATCCTAGCCTTTACTCAAGGCAACAGTTTCCCAGCTTGACTGGTACCAGATAGCTGGAGACTTCAAAGAGAATGGGAATCCCCACATCGCCGGCCTCGCCCGGGCCCGGTCATATGCCAACCATCATGACTTTCTTTAAAAATCACTCAGTTCAAGGCACAAAAATTGTACAAGTTCAAAGATTGCTCTCAACATTATCTGCACAGATTTAAAATATGCACAACCTAATAAAATTGCTTAAGTAAAACTGCTCAAGTTAGGCAAATTTTAAATTTGCCCACTTTCAAA
Source organism: Acanthaster planci (assembly GCF_054643075.1). Taxonomy (NCBI): domain Eukaryota; kingdom Metazoa; phylum Echinodermata; class Asteroidea; order Valvatida; family Acanthasteridae; genus Acanthaster; species Acanthaster planci. Next base: position 12,679,937 of record NC_141785.1, on the reverse strand, counting down.
GATTGCACATACCCGACAAGAGGCATGACTACTGTAGATGGCTTATTGAAACCAATTTGATTCATGATGTGATTCCAATGATTTTGGGCAAATGGCAAAAAGTTTGCCCTTTTGATTCCTTTTTTTCAACTTATTTACCTGCACCAGCAGACAGTGTTCCAGACTTTAAACATTTTACATGACAAAGACACATCTCTTAGGCCTTTGGTACCTTTTGACAACCATGCAGCATTTTGGGGGCTCATTGTTAATAAAAAACATGCTCTTATTTGTTGTTCAGGTGATCCTTTCTTTAAGTTGTATTTCATTGCTTTTCACATTATTTTGTTTTTCAAATTTTTATTTATTTTTTTTTTATTTCTGTGTGTGTGCAGGTGATGAGGAGTTGGCCAAATTCCTTAAGGAAGAGATACAGCTGGAGAAAGACAGCCGACAATTCCCCGATGTGCCCCAAATTGGGGACTTTCAATTGTCACAAGAGGGCGCTGTAGCAACACTGACAAAGAAAAAGGATGGGGAAACGTAAGAGAGACACATACCCTGAAAACGGGAATTTTCAAGGTGTATTTTTGCGCTGGGGAGATGTTAATTTATAAAACGGATTTTGCTCTTAACCAATTAATAAATACTGTATGTATATATACGTTGGGTAAGGACAAAACCCGTTATGTAAATTAACATATCCCAATGCAAAAAAAGAAAAATCTTGAAAATAGTTCGCAGTACCTGCTGCTTCACCTGACTCGGACCAGCCAGCCGACCCCGGCAAGGTCGGTGGTCGAGTGGTTAAGACGTCTGCACTAGTAAGCAGGAGGTCGTGGGATCGAGTCCAACCCGAGTAAGCTTGTGACTTTTTTCGCAAGCTCTTGGATATGCACTGAACATACAGTGTTTATTAATATACGTTGGGTAAGGGCAAAACCCGTTATGCAAACTGGAAGTTTGAGAGGTCTACTCTAGGCTGTTAAGAATGTTTTATTGCAAAAAAGCACTTTGTGTTCTTCTGTAGGCCAGACTTTGACGTAGGGACTGTAGAACCTTAACTGCCTGCGGGCACATCAAAGTTCACCAGGAAGGTTAGGGAGGATTTCATGTGATTGTGATGATACAGCCAAACAACTTTTACTGTGCATGGGGATTGATTCCCTTAGGAAGGTGAGATTAATAGATCTTAAGGTGCTATCTGTCTTTGGATCACGTAGTGGGTTATGTGCAAAATTACATTGAAGTATAAATTAAGGTTTACGAAAAATAAGAAACTTCAGACATGTGGCCTGCATACAGTTTTACTGAAAATATTTGCAACGTTCAGCTTTACCTTCCCCAACAAACATGAACAGTATGGGTCAGTTTTATGTGGGGATTTTCTCAAACCTTCTGTGATTATTGCAGGGTGAAGGTAATGTTCAATCTCAACCACTCCGTTGAGGAAGAGCCTCAGGAAGACAAGCCAGAGGAGGAAGCCGCCTCAAAGGTAATTATTTGCCTACTATCCCCTGCCCCTCCAACCCTCCCCTGCCCTGCCCCTTCGTTAGCCTGTCTAATGGAAATTCAGACCACCAAAGCAGCCAGTTTTGTCATTCACTCTAGTGTATCATTGTGTGGTATCCCACTTTTTGTTCAACATGCAGTTGAAGTTTGTCTTTGTATAATGGAGAGATTCAACCTCTCAGCCTTTGTTGGTGCCCTGACTGTTTGAATTCAGGTTTGCATCCATCGGCATTGTAGAGTATCAGTGGTTGTGTCCATAGGCAAGCCACTTTTCAGCAATGGGTTTCATTTGAGCAAAGAAAGTGGATTTTCATTTGTAGTGAGTTATTTGTCTTGTCAAGATGGTTATTGGTACTTCACAAAAATAGTTTTCTTTGAGAATGGTTCAGAAAACAAGCATGTTAAGCATTGTTTACATTCCAGAAAGCTTTTAATTTCTGGCATTTTTACTGTTGATTCAGTAAAAGAAGGGAAAACGGCCAGTTTTCATTATCTTCGGATACACACACAAGCACTATGGCAAATACCAGACTTGCAAGGTGCCATTTGCCACCTCGTTATGGTTCTTTCCCAAGTTGCGATCCTACCCTGAATTCACCGTGGATATCACCAAGGACACCCAGAGCACCTTGACCATCAGCTGTCGATTTGACCTGAACGAAGTCGAGCCGGAGGGGGAGGAAGGGCCTGAAAGCAACGACCTTTTCATGATCGATGAGGTCAGCATACAGGACGGGCAGGCCTCTGAGTCAACATACAGGGTGGGGTCAGAGGTCATGGATGCTGTAAGTTATGAATATTCATTATTAAGTTATATTCAGTGTAAGCCGTGTTGGGGAAAAATTATTTTCAAATTTAATCAAGCTTCTTTCAATTAGTCAGACAAAGATCAGCTCTCAGTTTTTGGCAAAACGGCCCTGCCGTTTCAGTAACAAACAAAATTTGCATATCTGTGATAGAAGACATTGTCGTGTGCCACTAGTACACAATGCCCATCTTGGGTCGAGTTTGGAAAATTCAGTCTAATTTTGGGTGTTTCAAAGATCATGCCGATCAGACTTGTTGCCGCAGGCAGCAGCAACACTGATAAAGATTGGATAAGGGATAAGCCTGCAAAATTTTGCAACGAAAGCAAAATATTTTACAAATTTGGACATCAAAAGTCAGGCTGACCTGGACAAATGGTCAGGACTGACAGAGAACTCCAAACTGTGCAGTGCGAATTTTGAGTCACAGTGTTTTCTGCGGAACACGTACAACTCGTTTAGGTGAAGTGAGACGCTGTGCCCATGATCTGTGGGAAATAAAAAATGCCTGTGAACAACAAAGGGTACATTTCCAAATCGGCCCACGCTATTTCACTCAATATGTTGTGCAATTTCTTATACATTGGCCATACCGCATGTGGACATGCTTTTACCGTGTGCGTGGGCATCATATACAGTACATGGACATGTACGTGCATGTAATTTCCATTCCAACATTGCACGGGCACGTAAATTGTGCTTGTCCAATGTCCGTGTTTCTCTCGGGTCTAGGCAAACCAAAAGGATGCCTGACTATAATTTGGGTTCCAAAATGTACGTCACCCATGATGTCATCATTTATCACAAAACATTCATTCGAGGGGTCAGTGAAATTAATCACAACAAAGGAAATTTTATTCCATTTTACATTCCCTATCTTGTTACTGGCATAGTAGTGAATGTTTTAAACAATGAAATCAACAGTTTGTCCACTGATGTCTTCATGGACCGTTTAACTTTTTACAAGATACCAGTCAATCAGCTTTCTTTCCAGTTCGCTATTTCTCATGCTGTACCATTCTGAATGGTTTAAAGATAAAATGATACCTTATAACACTGGCTGAATTGGGATTTTGTCATTCATGACCATTCACAAAGCAGTGTTGGAGACTCAAATTTGAGTTTCCCCATGTCAATATCGTGCTACTTATGCCTTGTCCAATTCAGTCCTTCCACCAGAGTGACTCGGGCTGATGTAAATCCTTTCCCAAGACAAGCTATAAGTAACAGGTTGAAGAATGACAAGTGAATGCTTCTGTCTCAGCTCAGTAGCTAGTGTCTTGACTTTTAACTAAATGACTGAAGATGGACTTGCACAAACTTGTGATGGACTCAACTTCAACTCCGTAATTGGTCTGTTGTGGTTGGTGACTGGTTGTTTGTTGGATTTCCTTTTCCTTCAACCCTCCTTAGAATCTCTACAATTTCCTGATGAACACGTTAGAGGAGAGAGGCATCACGGATGAGTTTGTTGAGAAGCTGTCGGACCTCTCCAGTGCCCTCGAACACAAGCTATACATCGAGTTCCTTCAGAAACTCCACAAGATCGCCAAATTCTAAGGCAAGCTGGCTATGTTATGCTTGTACTCACACCGTGATTCATTTCCACTTTTTTTTTTAAGTGCAGGCTTTGTTGCAGTTTAAAGGGGTTTGGTCTTCATTGCAAAGGTGAAATGTAAGTGCAAATTTGTCAGCACTTCAGCTTGCCATAACCCCACAAATTAATGTACGTGTTTGTTTTTACACCAAGTAAGGCCAAGTCCAAATCAAATGGATGTGGCCAGGATGTGGCCAGAACACATGCATCTATGAGATGTGAATTTGGCCCTTAGCCGTGGTTTCCATAGGCATATGTGGCAGTTCCAGCCATAGCTGTAACTTTTGGATATAGACAGTGAAATGGCCTTATTCCTGAATCTCGTTTGGTACCCAGAAAAATCAAACAAACTCCAAACACAGCAAAGGACTTCTGGTTGATGTGCAGATAAGCATCAACATGAAACTGCTGTCTCTTGTATTTTGGTGAATTCCCAAGAATTTGTTAAAGTTGGGTTACGTGTCCGCCAAGTCAGAGGGCTTTCACCTGTATTCTGTGCAACACACCATCTTGAAAGGTCACATATCAATTCTCCAATTGTAGGTGCAGAAAACAATGATGTAATAAAAATGTGCATTTCAATTTGTTTCTGTGCACATTGACTTTGTTAATTCAGGAACTTTATCCGTTATATCAAGATAAGATTAAGCATTATTCATGACGCAGTATGCAAAAGATTTGAGATCATTTGAAATCATTTCAGTGCAGTGGTCCATGAGGTAATTCTAACAAAATTCATGCATTTCATCTGACTGGAATCACAACTACTTTTGATTTAATGTAGCAGAATCTGGACGTGTCTATCGAGGAGGGAATGACGATAAATGGTGTCTTTGCTTAGCCTTAATACACTTAGTGTATAAGAGACAGTCATACATGTAACGTATGGTGACATTCCTCTTCACTCTGTTCAGGCACCCCAAGTAACATCACAGCAAGTAGGTTTGGCAAAGAGTTGATTGATTGATCAGGGAGATGACTTATTAATACCAAATTTCCACCGCAGATCATGTACAGGACTTGTCAGGAGTCATGAAATAGACACTGTTCACTTGTGTTGCACTGTTACAATATTTTATTCTGTATACTCTGTATCTTATCCTGGGTACGTGCAGGCTGAGGGTGAAAGAGGAAATGTTGGGGAATTATTACACATCTACCATATATATATAAGCAATTCAAGAATAATTTGTCCTGAAAAAATATGAACTCTCTCTATATGGTGACATTTCTCAACAAGTTGAATGCACCAGTATGTAGTCATTTAGTTGAATGTGCAGAACACTCAGTCGTTTAGCATTTAAACCTTAAAACTCCTTCAGTTTTGCTATAGAAATCTCAATAATCTATTAAAAACGAGTGTAAAGTGTCCATTAAAACAGTGCAGTGTCAAACGAAAACAGAAAACAAACTGTATTGCTTGTTATTCAGGCAGGGTTTGGCATTTTGTCTCACTACAAATTTGTTGCACACAAATACTAAAAAGAAGAATGCTGTCAAGTCAAAATCAAATCCTCGAGTGACTTCAGACTGGACTTGCACATGTTGCTTCTTTCTCTAGTTCAATTACATCCAAGGCCAGCACTGTCTTTCTACAATAAAAAGCAGTTATTATTTTTGGTTCCCAATACTGACAAATACAGATAAATACCGTGCACCGCCAAGAGGTTGCCAACTTGCCATGGAGATGCCTGTTTTTAACTTAACAATTGGCAAAAGCATGAGCACCTTGCTACAATATACATTTGAGCTTTTGAGCAAGTTTGGGATAAAACTTACTAAGCTCAGAAAATATATGTGCCTCACCTAAAAGGCTTGTAATGGCAGGTTACCAGCCAAAGAGCCATGTAGAGTGTGTAACTCGAGACTGGGTCCCGGCTCATTTTTGCTCCAAGCAGTACCTTCTCTGCCAAGCAGCTTGCTGTTTGTTGATTTGTGCAGTAAACTCATGAACTTTGCGAGCAACAATTTAAACAAGCAAAATGTACGAAATAAACTCAACAAGATATTGCAAAAAGGAAACTGTTCAGCTTTTTCAGAATCTGATCATCTATTGAAATACATGTACACTAGGATAATGCGTCAGGTTTCCTTATTGTAAAAAGGAGCAAATATACATTTTAATTCTCATAGAAAAATTGTTTAATTATTGCACATCTTCAAGTTTAAGGATGGAGATGAATGGACATTATGCTGTTTAATTTGCCAATTCAAATGTGGAAATTATACAAATAAACTGAACCCTGAAGTTTGCATATAACAAGGGTATCTGGTACAGGCTTGTACATGTAGGCTGCAGACATTGTTGTCAACATGGATTATCCTTTTGTGGTAAAGTGTGACTAGTACATAACATTGCAGACTGTACTGCCTTTGATAGTACACATGGATATTACCAATGACAACAGATTGCTTTATCTTTTGGAAAAAGTACATGTACATGTATATATATGGACCAATTTCAAAATGAAAACTACTCATGGCAAAAGACGTCACAAGGCAATACAAGACTAGGCAAATACATATACCTATTGGTCTAGAACCCATCAACTGGCTGATCTTAAATGGTTGAAAAAGCACTGGCTGGCTGATATAGACACTTTTCCGGTGTCACGTGAAATTTAGACTGCAATGAAACTTGTCCCTTTACGCTTGGTGTATTGCTTGAATGCTCGCAACTTTTACTTGTATATGTATTTGCACGTTACTACCACAGTGTCTGCATTTTGAGAGTCCCATCTTCACCCTACACTGGCTCATTGCATTCTTTGCCACCCAGGGAATATGCACCACACAGGCATCAATATCCTTATTAGGAAATTGGTTATGACTACTCACAAGAGGCACATACCATAACATGCCTGGAGGTGTTGTTAAAAAATAGTTTTGTCAAACAACATAATTTGAATAGATAATTTTTTAAAACTTGTTTTGACATTCTGACTCGGAAGATACGTATTTATGAATGGGAGTAAATATGTGCTTGCAGGCCTTAAAATGAACGATGGGCCACGATGGCCAGTGCTGCCGTTACCCTTCTCACTGGCCGAGGTGCCCCACAAAAAATCTCCGTCCTCAAGGCCAGTTTTACCTTGCCCTATACATGTATTTACTGTGGTTGTGGCACTCTTTTCCATAAACATCCATAAGCCTATTAAAAACATGAAAATCATTGGTTCAAGATGCTTGCAAACCCGTTGAAAGTTTATTTTGATGTCATTTCACCCCGATCAGCTGTCTCAAAATCTCGCAGAATCGATGTACAGACGTTGCACACAACGCACACCTGCTTTGATGTCAATGGACTGAATGTACATCGTGTACATCCACACAAAGCATGCAGTGTATGTACTGTACATGTACACTTGTACGTAAAAGCATGGGTCCGGAATGTGCTGATACTTCAAGCAGCGACACCCCCGCTGCAAAAATAAATGCCTCTATTCGTGCACTTACATTCCAGCAGGAGTACGTGCGAAAGATATCACGGGCAGAGTTGCCTGACTTTCTCTTTCTCAGTGCTCATATATGTGGTACACCATTCACATTAATTCATATTGAGGTCCATGTACGAGGCGTGCGTGCGTGCATTCGGTGTACGTTCTGATTGTCAAAACTTTTTGATGAATGAATATTGGCATTTAGCCTCCATGCTCCTTTTACAGATTTTATCTGGCCTTGGTGCTCTCCCAACTGGCCGCGATGCCCTCGGGAACTTTGCTTAATTCAAGGCCAAAGTGGCCTTGCCCTAAAAATTACCAAATTCAAGGCCTGTGCCTGGCCAGTCTTAATAAAGAGACATGTATGCAAGCCTCTTGATAGAACAGATTATTAAAAATTTGGTGTACTTATAAACTTGATTCATACCAAAATATATGTATAACAGACTAAATAAAGGCATATTTCAAAGAATATGTGAAATGAGTTCCATCACTAAACACACTGGTTAGCTTTGGTTTCTCTCGTGTTGGTGAACGGTCATCTTGCACAGAATCGCCTTATGAGACAGTGCAAAGTGATCCCTTGCAGAAGCGGCCCTTTGAGTCTGTGTCATCGTCACCAACCTGTACAGTAGGAAAACAAAATGGAAAAACAAATCAAGCTTCAAGTACGTGTATTAATCCTGTTTCCATCCTATTCACAAGAAGAAGCTCTCTTACACAGGCCCTAATATTCCCAGATTGTTCAAAATGTTTGTGGGGGTTTTGTGGTGTCCAGCCACTGTTACTTTCCTGATGGCTGGATATAGGCATCCTTTGAAAATACGAGGGCATTGTTGAGTTACTGCAAAGCAATCAACGGTGGAAGACTTATGATGGTTCCAAACTCCAAACAAAATGTCCACTATGTTTGGGGTAACCACATCAGAATTTCTACTCCTTGCAATGAAATTGAGACACAGATTCTTGTTCTAGGCTTTAGTCTTGCATTAAATAAAAAAAGTAGTAACCATGTTGTGAGATAATGAGTAGAGAGATCTGTACACAATTATAAAATAGGCATGAAAATCATAACTAATAGTTGGATAGTGAAATGTTTTTCCTGTACTTTCATTAACTTACTGCGGCTGTGGCAAATGGATTTAAGTTCTCTTAAATGTTTAATTTTACCATTCCACTCACCAAAGATTCACAGTCCCTCTGTTTACCATCTATCCATGCCTTCCTAGCCTCTGTATTCTGTGGTTTTAATTGACTGCCTGTGGTATCCAGCTTGCTCGCCTCCAGCTCTCTTAACTCAGATTGGTCAGGTGGTGCCATCTGACGCAGCGCGTGCATGCGGATCGGCGACTCGGCCCCGGCGTTGTCATAGCCGGCCTGCCCCAGGGACTGGACCCTGTTACGCTTGCCTAGTCTGAGGCTCCGGCTGCTGCCAGAGCTCGCCCTGCTCCCGTAGTGCTTTCTGTGCACTGGCGTTCCAGGAAGACTTATTGCGTGCTTGTTCACGATGCTGAGGCTTTCGATGCTCTGTGCACAGTCCACAAAATCACTCCCGAAGGGTGTTCTTGGCCGGTTGGCGATCTCTGTGATCCCTAGGTTGTTGTTGTTTGGGAAGAAGCAGGTGCATCTCTCGATTGGCGGAAAATGGATCTCTGCAGTTTCATGGATTCCCTCTTGGTGTGTTTGCTCGGGATCGGGTTTACATGTACAAAGAGTTTCCTGCAAAGGCTGATGAGAGGAAAGGTGCACAGATGCTGTGGAAAGCATTGCAAATATCAAGCAATTTAAAACATTTTACTTTTTTTACTTTTGGTAATATCCAACAGTTCATGAATGCCCAACTATCTATGCAAGTTGCATTATTACTGTCTTGAGGGAAAAGAAGCAGTTTGTGTAAAGTTTGACCAGTTTTTCAAACTTAACTCTTGACAACCAGACTATCTTGTCAAAACTTCTGTTCTTATTTTTATGAGTGTCCAGTGAGCTGTTGTGTTATCAGTGATGGCAGTCATAACCAATAACTGTTTCAGTTTTTAAACCTTTGTGGGTTGATCTTGCAATCGTTCATTTCCATGAGCAGTTGCAGCTTTTGGTCCTGTCAACAGTCCCAGGTCATTGCTCTGTGGCTTCGTTATGTGATTGCAGTCCAGCATTGTCTCTTTTTCTACCTTGAGAGTTATCAAGATGTCCAGGGGAAAGTGGTCCTGCTCGTCCAGACTGCTCTGGTAGAGCAGCTGGGTTTGGTCATGGCTGTCCTCGCTCGGACTTCCGCTGAGGTAAGCAATGAGGTAGAGCGTCCGCCAGCCATTGGCAATATATCCTGGCAGACATGAAAAGCAAGAGAGGCCAGTCAGCACAGAGTTACAAGTCATCAATTTTCAGGTTCGTTTTTCTTCATGAATCCTTGACTGGGACTTGTTTTTATCATTCAGAAATCACTTTGCCAGAAATTTCTTTTGAAACCTGAACATCTGTCCCATTTTCAACCATTTTCATGTTGAAATGGTTATAACCTTTTCGATAGGCTTCTAAATAATGAGCTATCCAGGATGGAAATTGATCATGCAGCAGCCTTGCCACTTTTGTGTGGAATTGCCCACAGATTTTGTCAGTCAGTCACTTCTTATCATTCAGATTGATTAACTAAATATTAATTAAAATTTTCACATTCAGGGCTTACATGTGACAGGTGTAATGTGTAAAAAGAATCCCAAGGTGCATGGAATTAGTGTTTGAGAGGAATGCGTTCTTTAAACTTACAATAGCAACATGATCAACATCAGTAAGTAAAACACTGATAAACTGTTCATGGTACCTCTGTGAAATCCTCTGTTGAATATAATGTTTCTTAAAATCATCCTGTATGAGTCTGTATCACGAACCTGATAGGTCAGCATTTTTTTGTGCATCAGGACTGACAATGTCGTACGTGATGATCCCACCGTGTAATGTCCTGCTCAGGGTAAGGGCTTGGATGGAGTCGACGACCAGACCAGTATCCGTGAGGTCCATCTTCCAGCTGACAGACCCCTCGCGATAGCCGGCTGTCCTGGTCAGGTAAGCCTAAGTTGAGGTGATAAACACATTCCTTGTTTTGTAATAAAGACTGGTTTCTTTATAACCTTGGTACCCAAGGTGGTATCCAAGGTCTTAAACCTTGGGTTGGAGGTCCAACACAGAGTCTATGTGTTATGCATGTGCCTTTTACTCACACACGAAAGTATTATTCATTCAAAATTGTCTCTTTCGTTTTCTTCATTATTTCACTTTCTCATTGTTTAAAACCAGTAGTGTGAGTCAACTGGAACAGAAATTTCATTCCAATGAGACATTAACACCATACAACTCCAACGGTTGCTAAGGAAAACAGTACTTCCCAAATGAAGACGTCTGGCAATTAATTCCCAGTTTATATCCCCTTGTGTTGTGAGAGCAATTGCCAACATACTGCATGTGGTTATAGGTAGCATCCTCTGTGTGGAGTGCTTTGGAAAATCGAAATTCCAACTTGCAAAGAATCCAAATGGAATGAACTGGAAGCAGTGATGTATGGGGGCAAGTTCCCCCTGCTATTGGGAGGAACTCTCAAGAGTTCAATGTATGTCATGAATAGCAAAATAAATAAGATATTTATTACAATTACAGGTAAAAGGTCCATACAGTCACTAATTTTCCCCTGCAGTGGTTCATCAACAACCAGAAAGTGACAACATATGCTAAAAGGTCAAAATTTAGCAAGGAAAGTATTGAAGCCTTTTCTTAAAAAACGAGAATTCAGACTATGTCTCGTAAGATTTGTGCACAGGGTGTTAAATGATGTCTGTGCATGAAACTTTCCCAAGAACATTAAAATCCATTAAAGATTCAAACATAATAGTATTGAAAATTAAAAGAGTAAAAGGATTGCATGACAGCTCAACCATGTACTGCAGCAGAAAAATGTAGAACATTTTTCTACAGAAAAATAGTGGTGTCTTTGAGGATTTAGTTTTGCAATATTTTAAAGAGAAGTCTTGTACATATATAATGAGATTCAGGGGTCAAACAACTTTGGGAAGGTAGGGTCATTCAAAAGATTTCTTTCCAGTAAGAAAAAACACTTGCATTGTTCCTTTTCATGAGCGTTAATTTGTCAAAACCCTAAGATGAAAATGCAAGACATCCAGGATCAGAAGACTTTTTGAGAACATTATTTATTAAAAAAAAAGAAGAGAAAGAGAAAAGTGAGATAATTATACAAACTGGAGACAGATAAGGGAGTTTTCACATGCAGCGTAATTAACCACTGAATGCAGCAACATACATGTAATATACCACTCAGGTGCCAAATCCCAAGGTTCGTTACACAGTCACTGATGTCATTACCAGCCATCTCTAACTATCCTGACAATGTCAGGCTAGCACGTTAATCAAATTACAGAATGTACAGTGTACTGCTTTTAGTTGTCGGAACTTTTTAGCAGTGAATTCTTTATACAATCCCTCTGTGCCGGGCTTAAGGAGAATTCCTCACAATTAACATGCAGCCATAAAAGTCAAGGACAGTGCTCCTTCGTACGTGCGAATATATTTTATCGAGTACTGGTATGGATCAAAGTGGCACAAATTTTGAGTAATTGACAGCATTGCCAAAGATCATGTTAATGTGCGAATCTCATAAAATGATTGCGATGTTAGCACATATCAGTACCAACTCCAAATGTAGGAACTTATTTATCTCATCAACCCATGATTAAACATGGCAAAGTTTGAATGAATGCAATTCAATTTTTCTAATGAAAGCTAAATAATTTTCCAAAAAAGTTATCAAACCAATTGAGAATTTCTGTCAAATAACTGGAAGCACATTGTAGTACATGTATCTCTTCGATCCATGTATTGGTTTTTCTTTTTTTTATTTATTTATATTAGCCTACTTACCATTTCATCATCAACATGCCGTTCAATATTCACTGCGGTATAGATTCCATTTTCCCAACCTTCAATGACGGCTGCACTGGAGCCTAGTCTGTAGTACGCGTCGGTTCTGGTGCTGTAGCGTAGCTGAAACACTTTTCGTTCCACTTCGCATTCCGTCAATGTAAAGACATGGTTTGTTGTCCGTACCTAAGTATCGAAAAAAATTGGCAAAGACATTTTTGAACAGCCTGAGTAAAGTCCACTAGTTTTTATTATTTAAAATTATGTTTTTCCTACAAGATTTAGTGAATACTGATTATTTGTCACTGGAACGTAAGTAATTAAAGAGCCTAGAGTATTTTATTTTTTTTTATATTAATACATGTACTTTATTTTCTTGAAGACAGCGAAGACTAAAATCGTAATGCATATCATAGAACCGTGATGCTGTAGATCTCTTACTTCCATCATAAAACTGGCCACTGACAAAATGATTTCAGCAAGCTGCAGCGTACTTCTACCGTTGTATTATTCCATCCTGGACATGTCGATGTTGTGAATGACACTGTTTACAACAAAGAATAATTGGCAACGAAACATTGCATGCTATTATGCGGCAGAGAGGCAGTTCCGCAACATAAGACAGTCGGGATTGTCATGGTTTTTTTTTTTCTTTAGCATCATGTCGTTTGGTATTTTATCAATCTTTTACCAAATAAATCTTATGCTGAAACTCAAACTGTGTATCAGAAATGGCATTGGTGATGAGCGAGCAGTCCCAATATATCTTATTTATTAAAACCTATTAAGTGACGGCAGCTCCACTCGGTGCAGGCGGTTAGTTTAGCAATTTCACTATAATTCGTTTGGTGCGCTTTCTAATCCAATCTGTATTGACCAGGCAGCTTCAGTTCAGTTGATCTTGAAACGTCGCATTTGATTCCCAACTTGATAAAGTGAATTGCCTAGAGGCATTTTCATCATCATTTAGAATTGATATGATATATTCTTTCTATTTTTTACCATTTTATTTTTAATTTTGTTTAACGTCATGTAGTCAAGTCACTGACGGCGGAAGCGAGGTTCCCCCCCCCCACACTTTTTACAGGGCATATAATTGGGTGGGGCTTACTGGATCAGGTTATGCCTGATGGTCGCACAACTGCCCTCTCCCCCTTTGAAAATTGTTCTGCCGCTGCTAATGAGTCAAGTACATGTGATGCACGTACATATGTTAAAATGAAGTCTTACCTCGTCCACCCTCTTCAGAGAGACAACTGAATCTACCAAGAAAAGTAGAAGGCAGATGTTGAGCACTGATTGGCCCTATTTCAAGTTTTAAAATTTGTTTTGGGGAAAATGGAGGTTACTTTTAATAAGAGTACAATAAATATATTTCAGTCAGTGGCCTCGAAACAAAAAACCCTGAGCGATACTTCTGTAAGTTTTCGTTGTCATAATGTCTACTGCATGATTGAGACACAGGCCCAGTCAAACAGAACTTCCACGTTTTGTTTCGAATAAATTTTTAGTATAGATGTAGCTGCTTGTGGCTCTGAGTAATCCCGAGGCCAGAGGTTTTCCTGGCTTCTTCACTACTCTGTATTACCTCTTGTCCATGTCAGTTTCGTGGGATCGGCCTTTAGCGGAAGACCAGCTCCTTTTTTCCTCTCTCTCATCAGGCTTGATCGATCGTCAGTGGAGTGGTCATAATATCGGTCATCGGAAACTATAGGGAACAGAATACATGCACAGTATCCCATACACACAGGTGGTAAACGATCGACCAATCTGGTAGAAAGATTTATCTCAAATACATGCAGTTATCGGGATTATTGTGGGAGATTATTTTATATGGGTTGTGAGGTTATGCCAGATTCCAATTTATTTTTGGTTGGGAATCCAAGAAATCCACAATACAGTAAATGGCATTGGCTTATGGGACGCATTGAATGAATGCGCCTTTTGTGGATGCCACTTTTGTCGAAATTGACGCCGGTGGCCGTTTCCTTGCCAACCAGACTTTGTTTTGGGGGGTTGACCTCTTGCATGGTCTATGCAACAAAATAAAATGGCATACAGTGTACAGCCGTCTGACTGCGTTATATGGTGCAATAAAGATTTTCTAAAAGTGTTCCCAACAATTATTACACAACCAGCATACAACCGAAGGGTTCCTGGAACTTATTCCGGATGAGTTGACGGAACTTTTTTCATGTATTTTTTCTAATACATATGTAATACACATTTTCCGGCCTATGCAGTCAAAGAAAACTGCTATCGTCGCTCAGTGAAGTCGGTTCCTTATCGGACAGCACTGCAGCTTTTAGGAATGAATTACACCTCAAATGCTTCTGGTTTTAATAATACCGTTTTGTTATCGTTTTATTCATACTACACTTTTGATGGGGCAATTTGATGTTTTGAACAAGCAATTACACATGCAAAACCGAAACATGTACATGTAGTTCCACAAGCCGTATAATACACCACGCAGAATTTTACGCCACGGCCCAATTGTAGTTCGTTAATGTGAATGGGGGCTTGTTTGGAGACGTCTGGGAAGTTGTCATGAGTTGTACTACGGGGGGTCAACGTGTATTGGCATGGACAGATTAACAGTGGAACCATCTCTTTTTTGATGTTGTGGTGGCTCTGAAAAGAGCCGGTTGGTTTGATGCCGTTCGAGTACACTGTTTATTTGGAGGTAGTGTACTTGGTGACAGCCTTGGTGCCTTCGCTGACGGCGTGCTTGGCCAGCTCACCGGGCAGGAGGAGACGGACCGCGGTCTGCACCTCACGGCTGGTGATGGTGGACTTCTTGTTGTAGTGAGCCAAGCGGGAAGCCTCGGCGGCGATGCGCTCAAAGATGTCGTTGACGAAGCTGTTCATGATGCTCATGGCACGGCTGGAGATGCCGGTGTCGGGGTGCACCTGCTTCATCACCTTGTAGATGTAGATGCCATAGCTCTCCTTTCTCTTGCGCTTCTTCTTCTTGTCGGTGCGGGGAGCACCCTTGGCCTTACCAGCCTTCTTCTGTCCCTTTCCGCTTGGCTTGGGTGGCATGGTCGGTTGATTCGCTTCTCGTTCTGGGAAAAATACCACTATGATAAATCCCTCCCAATTTATGCTTTCGCGTATGCAAATTCAGATCCTTTCCTGGATCCAACTAAGCGCGCCTGAATTTCCCGCGAATGAATGGTACGTGCCAATTGGCTACTTGTTGCACACGGCACTAAAATTTTGACCCGCGAGTGGCAATGCGGACGTTGTATAAATTTTAATTTCCTAGCCGCTCGGGTGGGAAACGAGTAAGCAATTTCATTGGTGAATTGGAATCCGGGGCTAGGGTATAAAGTGCAAAACGAACGCAAATTTGGTTTTATTGTATACATTTCCTTCACCCTAAGTTACTAGTTAAAAGAACGCAATCATGTCTGGACGTGGAAAGGGAGGAAAACAACGTGCTAAGGCCAAGAGCCGATCCGCGAGAGCTGGTCTGCAGTTCCCCGTGGGCCGTGTTCACCGTTTCCTTCGCAAAGGCAACTATGCCGAGCGTGTGGGTGCCGGTGCTCCGGTCTACTTGGCCGCCGTCATGGAGTACCTGGCCGCTGAGATCCTGGAGTTGGCTGGGAATGCCGCCCGTGACAACAAAAAGACAAGAATCAACCCCCGTCACTTGCAGCTGGCCATCCGCAACGACGAGGAGCTGAACAAGCTTCTCAGCGGTGTCACCATCGCCCAGGGTGGTGTACTGCCTAACATCCAGGCCGTTCTGCTGCCCAAGAAGACCTCGTCCAAAGCGGCCAAATAAACACTGAAATATCAGTGTTTAAACCAACCGGCTCTTTTCAGAGCCACCACAAATTGGAAGAGATATATTCCATTGTCTGTTTATTTTACGTGTTTTAAGTTGTAGACGATAAAGTGGGGAGTACTGACTTAAAGAAGAAAAATATCTACTCTCTGTAATGTTCGGTAAATTATCCACGGCTTTTAATTTACCTGGATTTCTCAAACTTTAAGTTTTTACAGTTATCTTCAATAAAGTTTAAGTCCTAAGATTTCCTCAATTTTCAGCATTCCGTAATAAGATTACATTTACATGTTACTGTAAGGTCTGTTGCCACAATATTTGGAGTACCCTACAACGTCATGAAAAACACGTCGGAATAACGATGGATCAGTGAGAAAAACTATGGGCCTACATCTCAGGACGACGTTTTAACAATACCAGAAAACGAAGGTTGGCCCGACGTTTGTATCATGGAGGTGTCCTTCCTCTTCCCTCCATGTTTGTATCAAGTACTTTGGGCCAACGTTGAAATATGCTTGGTCTATACCTCAGCATACATGTATATACATTTGTAGGCCCGGCTATTATGCCGATGAAGTCTTATGTGAAATGTCGCTGCATGATGAATCATGATTAATAATGTAACAATTACATGATCTGTGTTTTA
The DNA here is from genome assembly GCF_054643075.1 of Acanthaster planci. NCBI lineage: Eukaryota > Metazoa > Echinodermata > Asteroidea > Valvatida > Acanthasteridae > Acanthaster > Acanthaster planci. The sequence continues at coordinate 12,663,241 of NC_141785.1, read as the reverse complement.
AGCGTAATAAGGCTCTTATCTCTGAAAAAAAAACCCAACCTCTTTAAGGCCTACATGTCAGATTGTGGTTTTTCTGTACACCGCTGCACATTCTCAAACACCAGAATGAATTTGACACCCTGAAGTCAAGTGCCATCGAAGTTCACCGCTCTTCATCGTTGTCGGCCTTGAAGTTGAAAGTTTTATTCGACACAAGGTTCTCACCATATATAACGAGGCTCTGCATGCTACATCCATCGATACATAAAACGTCATGAGACGCTTTGTAAATTTATCATTCAACTAAGTTGCCTTTAAAAACCTTTTTGTCACGAGTTATTAATTTCAAACCATACAGCCATCAGCACTTAGACGTTGCAGAAAAAAATGAAATTATCAACTTCTTTCCGGCGAAAGAATTTGAGGGGTCCAGACTTTTCCATTTACTTCTGCCTTTCGAATCGCCCTGCCACATTTCGTCGTGTTGTGTTTTATGCATTTAAGGTTTCAATCAATTCTTCTTTTTTTCGGTGACAATGTTCGTTTAATTCCGAATGATTTGGGTGCGCCCTTTCTGACATGCCGGCACGCCTAGGCATGCAGCATCCACGTCCTTCATTGCTCGAGGCACTCAAGCGCTTGGTCACCTGTTGTACGTTTTTTTCCGATTTGGTCGATAGTGCTGGATCGATTCTCATGCAGTGTGTAGCAGGGTCCAAGGTCTAACCAAAAGACTTCGCACGATATGATCACCTGTAAAGTGCTTAATGACATAGTCTGAGGTACCATAAATTGGACGGTTTGGTTGATATTCCAATTTTGATTAGCGCGAATGTCTTCTTTTATAATTTGTTATGTATGTAATTTACACGTTACCACCATCTAACTGAAATCAACAAAATCTATAAATCATAATAGCACCGTCGTCTTTCACTTATAAACCATGCATGTACCGTCTTTTGAGGGTCTGATAGAATAATATGGAATTGTCTGTCACTTCATATTTTGGTGAATTCATTGTTTTTTTCGTGGAATTATCTTTCAACTTGATGTGAGTATGCACGGAGGGCGAGACAACTCGCATTGCGTTGTGAATATGATCTCCGCAAAGGTGCCGCGCGCGGTCGATGTGAATACGTCGCGCCGGCACATCGTCGAAATTGCGTGCGAGGTGCGATGTCGGTGAAGATTACATTTGAATATTTTCCATTGACTTGAGACTGTCATAGCGTTAGTTTATCTTGTAACTTACGGGGGCCGACATGAGGGGTTGCAAACGCTAGATTCAGTCATAAATTAATGTGATCCTACAAATAATGAACAGCAACTCGTGGAATACGCGCTCTACGAAGTCGCTGCGTGATTCCCGCCATGCATGCGACATGTACCCATGCTCTAAGTTGTATTAAAACTGGTTTCTCAGAAATTCATGAAATCTACCTGTCACTTCAGCCAGACCTACAGCTGCGCAGGCCTGCTGGGCTGTTCAGGCTCTTTCGCATGCGAAGATAGGAAAGGTTTTCTCATTTCGCGACGCCAGTAATGTCATCATGCACGAGCACGAATCAAATAGGCCTAAACAAAAACCGCGCCATGCTGTTACACCCGCCTTATTCTTGACCGCAAGGGTAATGCACGCGCCACTCTGTTGTTTTGACTACAAAAGAGAGACAGCTTCCAGACCAAGTATATTATTGGTTTTATACATACATGTATATATACAGCCAGCCGTCCCTGAAAATCATGATGAATAGTTCGGAAGGAGTTGTCCCTGGACATTAATTGCCTGTCTCCTTTTAATCCAATAAGCAAAAGGGGAACTAGTTGATAATTAAGTTAGTCGCGATTTAAATCCGTTTTTTTCCGTCGGGCAAAGTACACGAATTGTCGGCATTTCATCGTCAGGTCGTGAGCAAATTAATGTTCAGTGAAAGTATATATTCTCTTTACATTCCACAAACTGCGGTCCAGCTATAGCCCACACACGGTAGCTGAATCAGCGAACGTATACAATATACAGACTTGTAATTAACCTTTGAATTCGGTCTGCATGCGTGAAACTACTCATGTATTTTCCTTAATGGAAAACCGGACTTTCTGTGTACTGCTTTCGAAAAATCAGTCACCAGATATTATGTATACGTTCTGTTTATCGAGTGCACTTTGTTCATGCATGGTCACTATGGAGAGTTGTACACATAAAGACATGCACCCAGCTGTGTCAACACTGTTTAAACGTTCACTGAAACATGCTGACATAAATTATGCGGAGCGTAGTCCCGTCTCATTTTATTCGGGTCCGATTCCGGGTGTACAGACGAAAATATACGTGCATGACTGTTTCGGGCCTATTTGTGATCCTGAATTGAATAATTGCCGGTAGCATGAAATTGATACACCGTGTATATGTTGTTACTCCTCAGTTGAAAGGTTTACCCTGAAAGGAACCACAGTGAGCCAGTTAGGTATTATTCCAACAGCGCATGCCAAAAATAAAATGCGCGTCCGAGGTCATTTGGACGCGCGTGCATATGCGAGATGGGGCTGCCCTATCAGCGTGGCCACCCCACGTGGACTCGACTTGCGTGCATGCTGTTGTTCCCGAATGACCTTGCATTTTATGAAATACCGACCTAGCTCATTCCAAATGAACATTGATCGAGAGAAAATTGCCAAACATCCTCACTCAATAAATTGAATTTGAAATTACTCATAAATCTGAAGCGTCCAAACCCATGTAACTTTGTTCACGTTTTAAAGAAATTGACTCTAAAGATTGCATTTAAGCATGTAAGCCTAAGCATGCATATTTTGTGCATGTATATACACGTAGATGCGAAACAGAAAATGTTGATTCTAAAGTTTTCCAATGTTCAATAACTAATCACTATCAAAAGTCTAAACGTGTTTAGAACCAATAGCAAGAAAGAGTGTGGAAAAGGGTTCAATTGTCATTATCCTTCGGTGATGCATAACAGAGAATCATGATTGTATACAGTCATGTATTGCGAAAGGCAACAACCTGCGGCCCAGCAGCTGGACTCAACTTGAACTCAACACTCTATGATGGCCCCCTAGCCCTCCCACTCTGTGTCCAACCCCCTCGGACGACGTTCCTGTGGAAGTCAGAACGATTCTGAATCAATTTTGATTATCCCTGCCCGAGGCATACATGAGTACGTGCAGGTCCTATATTACGTATCCTATAGACCGGGCCCTTGCACTGGGTACACTGGGTGACCATGTCTTTCACGTGCGAAACCATTGAAAAACTACGGAAGTATATTGATGCCAATTCGAAAATCTATTTTATCTCTTTCACACAACATAGTTATCTCGTTTTAAACGAAATAGCAATGTCGTTTAAACGGGATACTATGTTGTTTAAACGAGTTATAACTATGCCGTTTAAACGAGATAAGTCGTTTAAACGAGATAATAAGTCGTTTAAACGAGATAATTTTTTTCCGCTTGGCAGCAATATGCTTCCGTAAAAAACGCTGAATGCAATCCATGTATAATTTCAAATTATTACGAAACTGTGTGATTTACGTGCAGCAAAATCTCAAGTGCAGTGAATTGAAGTTCATGCATCGCTTTCCAATCGGAATCAAGTTGTCATGGCAACCATGCCACAGTACGCTTTTTTCTCTACCTTTTCTCCAAGTGGCTGGTGAGGTTGAAAGCCTTTGTCTGATCGTCGGTCGTGCGAGTTTGCGCATATGTGCACGCGCCACAGCCAGAAGTTGCTCCTTTTTAAACGTGATTGCAAATCAACAAAGCGCCACACTGAAGGATATAGGTTTGCTCATAGATAACGTCAAACGGACATATGCTAAAATTCTGCAGGCCTTATGTTTGAAAAGGGTTTGTGAACGTTTCATATAAAATATTATTTAAATTTTCATCCGATACTGTAAATGCCTGAGTTATAAAAGTGGAAAGAATATTTTAAAATGAAAAAAAATACACGATATCATCAGCAACAAAACGGATTTTCATTGAGTTTTTATTCAGTATATTGAGGCTTATATCGCAAGTCCGTTTTACAGGAAACACTAAACGCGAGGTTTTTTTATTCAAGAATTTTGTTCAGGCTAATTTGATATTCATCCAGTGGGAATCTCACCTCAAAGCATCCTTATCTGCATGCGTTTCTATTTTCTACTTTTCCGCTTTGCCTTGTCCTCGTGTACAGTATGCATGTGTCATGAATAATTTTCGCTGTTGTCGAATTTCACCTCTGTAACCTCGACACAGGCTATTTAAAGTGGAATGCAGTTGAAATATGCTCAGTGAAAGGCCTGGTTTATCGCATTTTTAGTTTCAGCTTGGTGCTAACATAAATGCACGGTACAGTGACAGGCCTATTCCCTTAACTATAATATTAATTAATGAACAGCTCAACTGAAAGGGGTTTTTCTTACTCTGGTTTTCAGTTTGACGATTTTCCTCATAGGTCGACGTTTCAGTCAGCCTTCACAAACTCTTCAAAGACGAAGATAGCAATTTTCCCTTTGACAATATTCCCAGTGTGTGTACTGCGAAACGTAAGCTCTGATCATCTCTCCACAAGTGCGAGATAGGGACTGCTGTAACAGGAAGGTCCGTGTTGTTTGCATTGAACGTGCACGCACTCGACTCAAGCTGCGGGTTAGGACAAGGTGGACTGCAATTGAAATTCATTTGTACCGTACCGTTGTATCGATTTCCCCGGCGACGCAATCAACATGTGCGCATGTGCGCCAATTAGTGCCCTAATTAGACTTTATTAAACTTTTGTTGTAATTAATCATGTTTGCTCCCTGAGCTCGAGCGCACGCACGGCGCGGCGTTTATATGGGCTTTAGGGAGAACTAGGAGGACTTAGTATTCACGATTCTTGCACGCTACTGCCTTTACATGATTCGAATGAACATCTTTAGTCGTAAAATGATGTCCATGCACGCGAGATAAATAATTAACCAGTACTATCACCAGAGTACGAGAGTAAATTCAGTGATGAATTTTGTTGCTTCTGAATTCAATAATGCATGTAGGCCTACAAGTGTTCCTTTTTCACGTAAATGTGTTATGTTTTATAAAGCTTTGATTTTCAACGATAGCATATTCCTCAAGGCATTTTTTAGCATCACAAAATTCATAAACGACAGTCAAAACATTTGTATTGCTTTTTTAAATTCCAATTTGGCCTCATTTGGTCAATACCTGTAAGCGTCACACATTCTGCAATGTTCTTAGTAATAATTGTGACTCGGGTGAGTCGTTTACTCACTGCAGTGACTCTTGTCAATCAAGAAAAAATCGAGTCGTGAACTCTATCTGATTGCAACTACTGAATCGGTGTGTATGGGGAGCGGGTGGCTTCAACGTCATCATACATCTTTGACTATCTTGGTCGTGGTGGTAACCGAGCCTGCACGTCAAAAGAATCGGAGATCCGGGAATCAGAGGGCGGGCTTGATTTTTTTCCGGGGCCGTTTTTTAAGGGTGCACTGAACTAATTCAAGCTCCATTGAAAATAGTGTAAAATCAACCAAGTTTGGAGCCCCATGGCAGGCAACTGAAGTCCCTGAGGCCTCTCAAACAAAAATCCATGTGTTGTTTGGTCCTTCAGATTTCATTTGATTTTCAATTTTTAGTAGGTTAACCAATGAATTTTTTAATTATCCGCCCAAAACAAACTCACCCCCCAAAAAGTGAATGTTGCCAAGCCCTCCCAGCGGCCATTTTTTAAATGACATCCCTCACCTTCCTGGGGCTCTTCTGACTAATTTTCAATCCCATTTTTGTCTGCTTTGCCCCCAGATGGGTGCCCCTGAATCTACAGAGATGATCCTGGGCCATACTGACACAATTCCACCATTTCCTGGCCCAAACAGACCCCTCTTTTCGAAACAATCTCTGGGGGTACTTTTTCTGCGCCTCGGCCTGGCGGAGAATTTTCCTTGAATTGGGACACTGCACCCTTAAGCCGCGAGCAGTTCAAAAAATACGGAAGCGTATTACTGCCAACGCGGAAAAATATTTTATCTCGTTTAAACGACTTATCTCGTTAAAACGAGTCTAAGTCGTGTAAACAAACAACTATGTCGTTTAAACGAGCTAACATAATTTTTCGCTTTGGCTGAAATATGCTTCCGTAGAAAATGAAGATCAGCGAGTTCAATTACTTGCGTTCGCCTTGGACCACAAAGATAATTATGGCTACACGGCTTTATCAATTTTCCCAATCTCCAGACGAACGCGTTTACACCCCGGTCCGAAGCAAGTTGATTCAGAATAGCAGCCAAATATATTGTAACTCGAGATCAGCTCTTGAGACGGCAGCAGCAGGGTTCGGTTCTCGTTTTGTCGCTCGAAACTTGTTGCTTGAGTATATAGCTCGGCGGCCAAGAAAGCTTGACACGGCTTAAAACGTGTCACTAACTAGTTTTGTTACTCAAGTCAATTTCACTTGACTTGAGTTATTTTAATTAAGCCCGGTTCTAGGTTAACGTTATAGTCAGCGACATGCGGTACAGGTCTATGTTTAATTGTTGTGTACAAGGAAGCAGGAGGCCACTGTGTGAAACCTTTCATAAGGAAGTTTGCCTGTGGGGACTAATCTCTTATTAGCTTTCACTAGAATCGGGTCTTCTGAAGACGGACTCGAGTCGAGTCATTATGTTGCTCAAGTTATTTACCCATCGGGAGTCGAGTCGCCAAAAATTGTTGCTCGGGTCAGACTCCGAGTTGAGCCAAGTCATCAACTAGTGTAACCGCCTGGTCTTGCCGCCTGTGAGGCTCACTGGCCGTTTTCTAATATTCGTCTACGCGTCTTAGACTGCGTCTCAAAAATCAAACCCCATGATTGTGGGCCTAAAGCATTCAAAGGAAATTCAAGTACTGCAGCACTGATGATAATGGTACTATTGGGCGAACATCGTCTTTGCCAGGTGGTAAAAAAAATGACGAAGCCCGGCGATGGAGACTCTAGTCGGGTACTAATTTTTAAAATGGCCTATCTTTTAAAAACATCAGGCAAAGGTTTTAATAGGATTTCTGCCATTTAGGGCGTGGCTTCAGGAAATACAAGTTCATCATGAAGGACCAGGTTGAAGACATAAAAGTATGGAAGCAGGCGACACGCAAAACTTGAAAAAAGAGCTAGAGAGAGAGACAGAAAAATTCAGTCGTATCTCGCCGCGGCGAGATGGACTCAAAGATATACTAAAATAGTTTGGAGTATTCCCCTTCATACCCTTCGTATTTTCGTTTGATTTGAACGTTAGAAAACTCACAAAAATATTCCCCAGTCAGTGACTGACCATTCATATTATATACAAAACCGATTCAGAGAGAGAAAAATCTCTACTCGTCGTCCTTGTGCTGACGCTGGATGTGGGGGGGGGGGCGTAAGCAGGACACAGTTTGCCTAGCGAACGGCCCGGCCGCGCGCGGCGTCCCACATATTATCCTCGCGCATGCGTCTTGGACAAGAACTGACGGACAGCCATCTTCGTCCCTGTTGTTCTTTTCCGGTGACTTTGTTCCAGAATTTATTCAACTACAATCATGACAACGACTTCAGCTGCGAGTATGTTACTGCAGAAGCAGTTGAAAGGTAAAACCTGTTGTTGTTCGGTCCCTATTGCAGAAAATATAGCGTTCGTAGCATGTACAAAAGTGGAATAATCCCGATTTTTTTTTATCCCGTCAATTGATAGCTGCACTGCACTACAGTACACTCAACAGTACAGAGCTGGGCCTACCACCAGCCCAGTGCAGTGCACCGGTACGGTGGTACTGGTAGCCTACTCATGATGGTGTCGCATGTCTCGCCGTGGTTTTATGTGATGCGTCATCAGGTCATCTTGGCCATAAGCGCGCTGCCTACTCAACCAAGTACCAATGAATACGTAAAGGCAAAAGCACTGAATAGCTGAGAGAGAAGTCACTTTGGCAAGATTTCACCCCCCCCCAAAAAAAGTCCTGAAACTGCTCAACTATAGTATACACCCACCGTCATGACCGTAGGATTTTAGTGTGAATCCAAGAATTGACTCAGCCATAGGGCTGTGTATAAACATTATGGACGGATGCAACTTTATGCGTTCATATGGGAGCTTTGGCAACCTGAGGGCGCACTTAGTTGAAAAAACTGTCGACTTGTTGTCATAATGCAGGGGTTTGTTTTGCCGCGAAAGGTCACCGTGGTCATAAAGCTCCTGGATGTCACAGAATGTTGCGTCTTTGTTCTGATAGAGAGTTGCGACATACACCTAAGTGTCTGCATTGTTGGAAACAAACTGGCTGGTGCATCATGCACCTCTGCCTGCTGACAGTTGATTTACAATAGCACAAGCTCTACTATGCTGCGGAACAAATCGGAACAATCAAATACGAGAAAAATATTATACTGAAGTCACTTGACCCTCCCCATTTAAAATTCGTCCTATTAATTATAAACACTGATTTCTCTATTTTGATAGAAGCTTTTTTGATAGATGTGACTTTACTTGTTTTTTACGTGTTTTTTAAGTGATTCACATAATGAAAAGCCATTTTGTTTCCAAAATCTGAAGCTGTCACTGCTCTCTTGTTATACAGCTCTGGGTTCACTAACCTTTGGGAACGAAACAGAAATAACTTATTCAATTAGCATTGTTACATGTATGCTAATTTTTAGGGAAAATATCAACTATGTCATAACATGCCAGCTAATGCACCATTTGTAATCGAGTGTGCATATGCCAGCGCTGTTTCCTGAGTGGTGCAACGTCCAATTTCGACTTGATTTTGTCAGGGCTACGGAACGTCACACTGATCAGCAAACATTCATTTGCACATGCCTGTGCACAGCCTATGCACGATTATGAATGGTGCGCTTACTTGGCTGGCATGTTGTGTCATTGTTGACGTTGTTCCCAAAAATTTGTATACCGTTTGGATCACTGCAATGAAAAAAAATGGCGACTGCAAGTGCAACGACTGGAGGATTCCCTACTTTAACAGGAAATTTCTCTTTTCTTCCCAAAGGTAAGTGAATGTAACCGCTATCATTGGAATCTTGGACTCTCACTAAATCCTGCGGTGGGGGCCATTGGACTTTAAGGATTTTGGGGAGATAAAACCTGAGGATTTTGATTTGGGTTATGAGCTGTTTTGCATGTGTAAGTGAAATCAATACGGGCGATTCACAATAGTGCGCCACCAAGAGTTTGCAACACGTTGGCCAATCATAACGCGCGAAAGTTGTCGACCCTTTCCAAACGCGGTCGACAAATTTCGCGCATTGTGATTGGCCAATGCATTGCAAACTCTTGGTGGCACATTATTGTGAAACGGCCGTATTAGTGGTACATAAGGCCCAGGGAAGGTTCTAGGACTCTACTATCTCTGACCATGTTGAAATGTAAAATGAGGCGATTTGTAGAGTCCTACTTATTAGGACGAGCATGACCTGAGATGGCATGTTGGAGGAGATTCCCCAGTCCTTGTTAGTCACTGTTGAAAAGAATGGATGAATCATAATGATGTTGTGATGAATGCATTATGCAATACATGTATTGTGGTTATATCAGAGCTTCAACTGGCCATATGTTGTGTACATGTGTCAGCATTAACCAAATTTAGTGAGCCTACCAAAAATCTTTTCAGCTCAATAAAACAACCCCAAACCATATTGAATAGGTTTGCTATTCCAACAGTGTGAGGCTATGCAGGAACAGCTATGTAAGCACGCAGTAGTCTGTATTATCACCAAAGCCAAACACTGACTCATGTGTTTGCTTTGTTCCCAAAAGACCTTGGCTCTTTGAAATACCGAAATGGCTCATTGACACTATTTTGTGGTGCTGTTCATTCAGGAGTTGAGATGTCATGACCATTACAAGGTCATTCAATTTTTGTATTGGGAACCATTCATTGTACTTGATGTGTATGGTTTTGAGCACCAGAGCAGAGAACTGGCTGCATAAAAGTGGGCTATGTACACAGAATGTACAGCTTTCCACCTTGGAATATTATGTGACATTGTTTAATTGTTATTTATTGTGGCACAGTTGCACACAACTGTGTTGTGATACACTGGACACGAACCCGATGAGACTGGTCTGAAAATTCTAAAGGTTTTCTTAGTAAATGCTTCAGTATTTTCCCTGCTAAATGTAACATTTGGTATATGATTGCAGGAAAAAATTAGTAATGTCCATGCATGTATGGAATTCTTTCCTGCATGATATAATGCTTTTACATGTCTACTTGTGACTTGAAATTTTGTCCCTTTTTTGCAAAGAGCAGCAGCTGTGCCCTCGGCACACACTCAGTACAGCATTCTTTTTCTTTTGAAGAGTCACAACTGTGTCACAGATGTAAGAGCACATGTAATTCAGTGGTTGATTAAATCCATGAGGTACATGTATATGATAACTGGTTACTCAGTGGCAGAAGACTGAACCAACTTGAAGATTGTGTACAAATCATGAACAAGTACAGTGGAACGCCACTATAACGAACACACTGGGGTCCACGCTAAATGTTCGGTACAGCGGTTGCTCGGTAAAGCGAATTTAACTACCGAACGTTTCATTGCCCCGTTGAATAGCACCCTCTCTTGTCTAACTGAAGTGAACCCTCTTCTGATACTATGATTCACTGTTCTCGTGAGGTTTTGCCATTGCATTCACGTTTGAGGTTTCTAGAAACTTATCTCTTAATTATTTTTGTTTTTCCTCAAATTTTGATAATTTTCCTCAAAATTGATATTTAGTTTATCCTAAATGTCGTGAAGCTACCGCTCAGGATTGATCTCTGATGCATGCTGTGGCGAATCTCGGTTGATTTGCAACTGCATAGTGTTCGGTAGGTTTGTGCACAAATATTGGGAGCCAAGGACGATGTTCAGTACAGCCGAATATTCGGTATAGCAGTGTTCAGTACAGTGACATGCCACTGTATGAACGAGAGGTGCATTTACAACTTGAGTGGATATGTGCACATTATAAGCATCATCATTAATATTATTATTAATAGATCACTTGTGTTTCTCTGATCACTTTTCTCAGAGCTGCAGAGCAGAAGTAGTTTGGATGGCTTTTCAGCAGGACTGAAGGATGACGACGATATCTTCAAATGGGAAGTGATGATCTTTGGTCCCACCAATACCTTTTAGTGAGTAATGAAACCATTTCATTCTAGCAATTCTTGGGAGGCGTTGGAGCAGTAGTGTGCATTTATGGGCTGTTAGGGAACCAGGTGTCCTGTTGAAGTAAACGTGAGGTACCTGCAAAGAAAAGCTAACTATAAACTTCAAAGAAAAAGGCAAAGATTAAAATTCATTCAAAATTCTCGTAACCAAAACACTTGTTTTTTTTTCTCCAATCTTTGGACAAAATCTCCTCATAGACATCTCTTAAAAAACATTCTTTGCCCCAAAATTTACAAAGTTCATGTAATTTGTAAAGGTCGTTAAGGGTACACGGGACTCAGGTACCCCAATACATGTAGTACTCAACTGATTGTGTCAGGAACCGACTTTAAATTCTGGAACTAGGTTCTCACAACCTGCTACACAACATACTCAGTAACTGTTTAGACAAAGGAAAAGACAGATTAAAAGAAAAGGGATGGTTACAGGCTGCATGGAATTGCTGAAACAGGTTCATCATTTATGTCCCAAGATGCATGATCTGAATACTAAACACATGAATTGAATGGCACTTGCACCTGACGTAGGAAGAAGCTTGAGGTTTTTATTTTCCTGTTCACAGTGAGGGTGGCTTTTTCAAGGCAGAGTTGGTTTTCCCACAGAACTTCCCTAGCAGTCCACCAAAGATGAAATTTGTCTCCGAAATATGGCACCCAAACAGTAAGTGAACTTCACCTCAGCTGGAACTTTGACAGTCTCTAATTGGTGAAAAATAAGTCATTTTATTTCTTGTTTGGTTTGTTCTTGGTTTTGAATACAGTAAGTGTGCGAGCTCACGCACACAAGTGTGTAAACGCCTTCAATCGTGGACTCCCTATTGTTCCTCTTTTGTTCATAGAGTAACTTTTCGGAAGACCTCCCATATGTTTTGTACACATTTCCAACGGTGGACTCTTCGGCAACCGTGGACCCTATTGTCCCCTATTGTTATAGGTCCACGATTTGAATGTGTATACAAACTCACAACTGTTTGTGTAGCGGCTAAGATATTCATGTTTATATATTTTTCAGAAAGAAATGCAGTTCAAAATGACAAATCAAAATGCAGTCAGTGATGCCTTCCCTTAGGCAAACTACATGTACATCCATAATTACAAGTATAGGTGAACAAAATGCAAGTATATATATATTGGTAATTCCAGCATGTGATATAGAGATTCTCTGTGATGTTTCATTTTTCTGGATTCTTTGCCATTTTATAGCATTTAAAACCTCATTGACAACTATGTAACCCCCACTTGAAGGTTTCTCCCCATGTTTTAAAACGGTAGGAATCTTTACCATGGTAAATTTTTTTTTAAACTCAAGTTTATGCATTTTTTAACTTGATATTTGCCGTTGACAGTTAGCAAGGAAGGCGAAGTGTGCATCTCAATTCTTCACGAACCGGGTGATGATAAGTGGGGTTATGAGCAAGCATCGGAGCGTTGGCGACCTGTACACACTGTAGAATCCATCCTAATTAGTGTCATATCCATGCTGTCAAGCCCTAATGATGAGTCGCCAGCTAATGTAGATGCAGCGGTAAGAACCACTCGGTAGGGGGGGTGTGAAACTTACTGTATGTGGTGGGACGGTAGTGTATGTTTTTGGATATGGTTTGGATAGACCAAACCATGTCTGATCTGAACCTCTGTTATTTGATAGAAAAGGACGTAAACTGCATTTAGTCTATAACAGTAAAGAGATGTCAACTTATGATTTGTTCAGCCCATTTACGACTGTACCCTCCAGACTAAGAGTTTTATGATTTATTTAAAACTCCAAGGTATAAGTACCATGCAGTTGTGTATAAAACTCTTTGTAAGCTGGCCCGGAGCCGGCCTCTTAATGCCCACATCAGAAATGTGTCCCTGGAATTCCACAGTTTATGCGTACATGCTGCGCGAATAGCAGTAGAAACCAGCAAGGTCAAACCAACGGAACCATCCATTCACCCCAATTAACACCATGATGAACTGAGGGTGAATAGGCACAATTGCACTTCATTTGCAACGTGATTGTGTACGTCCATTATTAACCATGCAGTGTGCATGCACATGAACGTCGGTATCGTTACACACGTACATGTGGGTCATCATCTTGATCATAATGATCATGCTAAAGTTAACCGGGGTGGAAGACTGTCAAGGATTTGAATTTTGGATTTTTGGTGAGCAACTGGACTTACTTTGCACAATGGCAACAAGTGACCAGAAGTTCAAGGACTAATACACCAGCACTGTAGACTGACAGTAGACCAGCGAACGGATTTTCCTCAACTGTATTTTCAGTTGACAAATTTTGGGTTCACAGTCGAACATAAATCCCCCCCCCCATCACAGCAGCAGCATTTTTTGGCATATATCCAACAAGGTGGCTATCTTGCCTCCCCGCATGTTTCTGGCAAACACATCACTAGTAAATGCACACATTACAGACAAGTGTCAGGCATTAGATTGTGCAGTTGTGACTGTGATTGGTCCGAACATCAAGATGCAGGACTCAATGGATTAGCCTAACCAAAGTAAAGATGAGGATTTTTTTTTACATTTTTCTGTGTGGACCTATTTTGATTCCTGGTTGCCATCGGCTTAGCTGAGTTGCTTAGTAGCTTTTTTTTTCCTCAACAGAAAGAATGGCGGACAGAGTACAACACTACATTCAAACGCAATGTGCGCAAATGTGTCACAAAAAGCCAAGAATTCTTATAGTGGCTTGGCAGCTATTTCCCATTGTAAGTAAAAACATTTTCTTTCGTGTTGCTTGTGAAAGGAAAACTTAAGCTACCAATCTACTTGGATATGCAGCATACATGTATTTAACTTTTCTGGAAAAATGTGCTTTGTTCTGCAGGTCTTATCTTGCACTTTTTGCTTTTTTTTTTCAAACAGATTACGACTGACATTTTCCTTGGATTTGAAGAACAACACATTTCCTTGGAGGCCAAAGCTGACTGGATAACTTGACATCACGGACCTTCTTTTTATATGCAATACGAGCGACAAAACCGTTGGGACTCGTATCCAGTACGTGACGGGATGACATCTTTAATAGCACTGAAAAGGAGTTGCATTTTTGTCTTGTATATAGGACATGGAAACCATTATGAATACCAACAGATAAAACAAATCTTGAAATTATGTTGGTGATAGGAGGGGATAGGCAAGTCCGAGCGACCATTTTAGCTTTATATTCTCCAAGAGTGTGGTGTTTGTCACTTGCACAATTGAGTAGAGGGAGTACTGTGGCGAGTTTTGTGACTGCCTGGAGGACTTGAACAAGTCTCTTTGAGCAAAAAGGCTGTTGGAGGACACAGGGTTGGACGGCTGTTTCCCCACATCTATGGATGTATCTCAGTGTCTGTCTCTACATTGTCGTGCTGTGTGTGAGGAATTGTCGGTGGGTCTGTGCTAAAAGCACATGGTACTCTCAACATGTACTTGCCTCTTCCAAATGGGATCGGGGAATTTATCTTAATTTTATTTAGAAGTCCTCAGGTTGATACGACTAGGTAAGGGAAAAGGAAGAGGAACCAGAAGACGCAGAATATTGCGGTGTTTTGGTTAAGCAACAGATTTAGCATAGTCAAGGGTTGTGAAATCTCCCTTACTGAGCATTATTTGAGTCTGTACAAAGTCTGGAGTGGATTTGACACAGTGCCTTTGGCAGTGAAATCTCAGGAATTTAAACATTGGCCGCTGTGCAGCATTTGCGTTCTGCTTTAATCCCATGCAGCTGTATGCCGGAGCCAAGTTTCATCACTGATTCACACAAGGGAAAAAACATACATTTCCATGCATGATAGTGTCGCAGAAAATCCCAAGTTTAAGCCTATGTCACGAGAGACCTTGTGTGTATATTTCCCAAGACCAATGCCCATTTCTTCCTAAAGTAAGACCAAGGCCACTACCATAATAGTTAAGGAACACGCAAGTTAGAAAGTAATAGGCATATACGATTATGAAGTAAAACTCTCCCAACAGCAATTTTTCCAACACAGTTTTTCAATCCAGAGTGTCCCATCTGTTGAAACATTCGTTTGTAAAAAACAAACCAGAATGAACATGTGATTTCAGGAAAACATTTTGAGCAGTTGCAGCATAAGGCCGCCGATAAAAACCTCTTTGAGTTTCTAGTGTTTTTTTTTCTCTTGGTCAGCTAGCATGCAGTATTAAAGTCGACATTTCTAAAAACTCAGAAATTTCACTACACACAGTCTGAAATCAGACAAGTGCATTGAAATTCCCATCTAGGAAGAGAAGGATCTGAGAGAGTTGTGCATTGACGAGCAACTGGGAACTGTTTGATATTGCCTCGGTATATCAACAACCTTTTGCTTCTGTGCAGAGAAGCTGTTGACGCCGTTTTTTGCATTTATTATGTGAAACGAGTACATGCATTGATATTTTACCCGCGTCATCAACTGTTTGGAAGTAACATTGGAGACAGTATCTGTAACTGCATCACAAAGATGTTAAATTTTGAGGTTGTCTCCAGTGGCGAAACAATTTTCAAAGTGGGGGAGTGCAGTCGTGAGACCATCAGACATCAGCCATTGATAGACCCATCCATTAAGACTGGCCTCAAACAGGACCTTTGGGGGGGGTCCACCCTCTTTAGCAGTGGAAGGGGGCACAAGCCTTGTGCTTCAATCACATTGAGAACAACTATCACTATCCCAGTGTGTTTGATCAAATTTTTTAAATCTTAAGCAACTAGCTTTTCTAATAAAGAGGGAACTGAGGTGAGAGTGGAACAGTTTTAAAATGAAGATATGAAAATTATTGAAAAAAAAATTGTATAAAGATTAAAGAAAGAGAAGTTGCTTGTTTAGTCTTAGTAAAACGGAGAAAGGATTAATGTTTCGAAAAGGTTTAATGCAGTTGATGCTGTCGAGTATGATCGATGATCATTTTTAGTCAACCACTGGTCGGTTTTGCCTGGTGCCCAGGATATATTTTGTGCATAGGTTACCAGGGAAATCAACCAGTAGATGACATGGTCACCATGGGGTTGTCTCTTTGGACACCCTGTGGGCTCCGTGGTTGTGTTTTTCATGGAGCAACACAAAAATCCACCACATTCTCAAAAGCCTTACAAGTGTATCTCATGATGTTTACCAAGTAACTAATTGTCATTGGAATGTAGGATGAACAGTTGCCCTTAATGCTCTTGTGTCTTTGGTGGGGGTGTTTTGTATGGATTGGCTGCTCAGTGTACCCTGTTGTGGTATGCAAATGCATAGAAATGAAGAAAACTTCAGCAATTTTGATGCTACGTTTTTTGTTGCGCGGTAGCTTTGGACGGACTGGTGTAAGTGCTGACAAAAAAAATGTGCTTTGGAGGAACAGTTAAAAACTGTGGGTGTGGATGGCTTTTCTTAAAGTGGAATGTTTACCAGGCAGCTTTCATGTCCCTGAGGGCATAGTAAAAGCAAATTACAGAAATCGAGACCATGCCCCAGTGACCGTCATAACACCTGTGTACATGTAGAAAGCACTGTAACATGCAGTGTTGGTGTTCAATCTGTCACAAGTCAATCAGTCTTGAGCCAAGTTGTATGCTATTCAGATAGATGGTTACAGAAGCATTTCTTTGTCAATGATCATCCTTTTACTTATGACTGGTCTTGTCAGAGGACTTGTGATGGACTTTAAAACATCATCGATGCTGTTCAGTGTTCGGTGCTGCTTTTTAACTGAGAGGAGCACAGCTTATTAGATGAGGGCACTTAAATGGCCCCCTCTGTGCTGGAAGGACACAGATGACAAGATAAATGTGATCCCCTTGGAAATCTGATGTGCCATAAATGCTTAAGGCATGCAAGATGAAATTCTCCATTTTGTCTTTTTATGCACTGTCTTGAACGTGGCCACTGGCCAAAATGGTGTTTCCCAGCCACACATCGTCACTATTTTGAACAAAACGCACCCAAGTCACATTTTGTAAAGTTTTGAATGAATCAGATTTTGTCTTGTTCAGTTAATTTCCTGCCAATTAATTGTGCCATTGTATTTGTAGATAATTAATGTAGAATGGATGTAAAAATAATATCTATAACGATCTTCTTTGTCTGAAGAAGCTTACCAAATGACTGCAATTTTTGTTGAATTGCGTTCATTAATTTTGATTCTTTGATTTTGTCAAATTAGACTTTGTTTTGACTGCAAAATTGATTCTTTTTTAGAGTGGGAAGTGCTATTACGCAAGATGGTTACAGAAATTTTGAGCCATTTCTCAAAAACGAAAGCAATATAGTTTACATGTGCGACTTTATTATAGAAGGGTTATGAGAAACTGACCAGGACCCAGTTTCATTGTGTTAAGTAAAACGTCTTGCTAAGTAAATTGAAGTGCGAAGCAAAACATTGGCAGAACACCATTGAAAATAAAGCAGTATATTTGCCATGATCCATCGGCTGGTAACCAGTTTTCACTTGGCAACTGTTGTGCTTAGCAAATCTGTTAAGTTTAACAGCTCTATGAAGCTACCTTTGGGTTTTTGTAATATGCCACGTCAACATTACTTTGCTGTGGCTTGAAATTGTACATTTTTCTATGGGAAGTGGCTACTGTATAATTACCATAGACTCATGCATAATTCAATCCACAGTCAAGTATTTCGGACAAGGCCATATGTAACCCACTCGGTAAAAATGAGTCCTAAGTTGCCAGAGCCACTTTTGAGTTTTCATTTGTATTGGAAAGAGCAAATTGATTTTTTTGTTTTGAAGTATTACTCAGTTTGGCATCCGGATGAAAGTGGATACTCCATGGTGAAAAATGCTGTGGATTCCTATTGCTTTACACTGTGCAAAATTATTCTAAAGGACTTTTTACTCCTAGGTGGCTCTGGCGACTTAGGACTCATTTTCACAGAGTGTGTCATATATATACTTGATGGGAAAGGAACCCCAAATTCGGCACTTAGTTTCAGTGCAACATTAACTACATATACAGCGTATGGAACAAATGAAGACTGCTAAAATGGTCGCCAAAACTTGCCGTTATAAATTCTGAACTGTAGATCCTCTGGTAATCTTAAAGTTTATCCACATTTATAACATCTTTCTGTTTTGATTATTCTGGAAATTTCCCAAAGTTGTGTTTGTAAATGTAATTGTGTGACAGTTTAGATTTTGTTTCAATTTAAATGCCAATTGTAATATTGATCATTAAATATCAAAGTGAGTGAATTATTAAGAAGAAAGCCGAATGGTTGAAGGGTAGTCATGTTACCCAAAAACTTAAGAATATATTCTTTGTTGAAAAAGGCTTGGTAATTTTCTAGGTTTTAACCAGTTTCACTTGGCCTCAAAAATTGTGCTTACTACACAGGCCTTGCACTAACTTTTTATCCTGGCTACCCCACTGGGCTAGTTAACTGGATATTTTACTAGCCCGTATATAACAAATTGAAAAAAATCAAAATTTGTTATCAGCTCACCAATAAAGAATTTGACATTTCGGAAAATGAAAGGCTGAGGGTATAAATAAAGAGGCATGTATGTTAGTTAAACATCGCTTGAGTCACTGGTAACGGAGTCGGGAACAAAATTACTTCTTTGCTCCATCTTTCCCCTCATTTGGGTTTGCTTACGTTAGGCAAATTGCCACTTTTTGCTTACTTTCTGATATTTATATTGATATATTGATTTATATTGAATACATGTATTTATTTTGATCTAAGTTTGAACAGGTAGCTATAGGCTTATTCTGAATTTTTCACTAGCCCACCAGGCAACCAAGGAACAAAGTTTAGGTAGCCCAGAGCATTTTTAGCTGGAATTTGTACGCTGGGCTCGTACTTTTTCGAGGCCTGCTACACTACAAAATAATGCTGGTGCGTAAGAACTATTTCATGGCCTGTATGTGCTTATAGCTGGGTGCACATGGTGTTACGTTAATGATTTCAGCGCCATTTTGTCATGGGGTTAAACTTACTGTTCCTGTACTTACTGCTAAACAGTCTCTGTGAAACAGATGAAGCACTGTAAAATCATATGCGAGGCAGGGCCGTGAACTTGGGCCGGGATGAATGCCAACTTTCACAGTGCAGTCTGTTGAACACCGGGTTCCATTCTGCCAGTTTTGTTGTTGTGTTACAATTGGCATTTAGAACTTCCTTCGATTTTGCTGTCACAGTTGGTGGTGTACGTTAACAAAGTGTGGATTTTCTGGGAAAAATAATATGATGACTGGAGAGTTGTACATCTGCAACAGTAGACATTAACTTCATTAACTTGCTTCAAGTGGACAAGCTTCCTGCACAAACTGATTCAGAAAGTGCACTACTGTCCAATTTGTGTTGGGCAATCGTATAGGTGCTTTTTGGAAGTTCACCTGTGGCACAGGTCATAACTGAACATCTGTTTTTTTTGCGGGGGGTGACAATCTGCTTATCTCATACAGGGCCATTCTGAGCACTGCATAACTCTTAAAATAAAAACAGCGAGTTGAGATCTTGTGCACTTTTATTTGAGTACATTGACTTGCTACAGAAGGATTGGACACCTCATTAAGCTCATTATTTTTGGAATGTGACCAGCTACTTGCAGTGACACTGATAACCATCACCTCCTATACTAACAGGTATTTTAAGTTTGGTTTGGAAAGAAAATACATGAGACTTCCATGTTGTAGTTTAATTATACCTTCAAATATGATTGTGCATTACGGTCTATTAAATATTCTAATTATAAGTGGTTGAATTTTCAAGACATTGTTGTGTATTCTTGGTTTATTGCTCAGTTTATCTTACAGTGTAAACGATGCCCATTAGAGTAGAACTCACTGTTCGCTGTACTCATGTATTATTGGTGTAATATGTTTGTTAATGATTGGCAAACACTCTGGACATCTTATCCCCAAAATGGACCCTAAAAAACAAATTGCATCTTTGGGGGCCAGGCCCCTTTTTGCTCCCCCCAGCCACTAATGGGTGCAGATTCTGGTGCAAAAGCCTTTTCCTTTTGTATAAAGCTGGATTAACTAATATTTTGGACCCAGGAACCTTCTGTAAATTCATATTTAGAAACAGAAATGTACATGCAGCCAAAAAAAAACACTGGCTTTGTCGTTTTGATGAATACTGCCAAGGATTCCTTTAGGCGTCCTCATCCTTAGCTTTCATCTTCGTGTCATCTTCCATCTCATCTGCTGGATGCACCTGATTGGAGTGTTTGCGTCCTATAGAGAAGGTGCTGCTGATCTTCTTGACGACAGCTGAGATCCTGCTCCCCGACTTACTGCTGGAATTAGACTTTGATGTTGAAATGGCATGTCCTGAGTCAACACTGGGTATATTGGATGCACTTCCTAGGGAAGATGCTGGATCCAACTGTTGTTGGTTTTCAGCTTGATGCAGCATGGAGCTTTGCTCATCAAACATTTCATCATTGGTATCAGGGCGGGTACACCCATCCTCCTTTGAAGACTGCAGGGCAGGTGCATAGCTTGAATCCATTGCTGGATCTGAGACAGTGTTTGGAAGAGGCCTCGGGCATCGGTCAATTGGATAGTTCAGGGCATCAAAGTCACTGAAGATGGAGGATGCACTCTGGGGAGTCTCCCCACAGCTTATTGGCAGCATTATGGAACTTGAGAGGGATGTGGCAGATGGGGTGTAGCTTGACCTCATTGGCTCAATCTGCATTTCTGGCGAAGCATCACCTTTACTCATCAGCAACTCCTGAGTACTTTGATCAATTGTGTAGTCTTCCACACTGACTAGGCCATTGTGGACATGGTCATGGAGACAAATCTCAGCATGCCTATTATTTGGATGAACTGTATTTGGTGTCCCCTCGTTTTGAATGTGAGGTGGAGTTTCATGTTCATCAATTTCATTTTGATAGTTCTCACATACTGGGTTCCCGACTGTATGGTTGTCACTGAGGCAGTCTGTATTTTGAGGTATATCCATTTGACGTGCCCCACTTTGGCACGTGTCATCTAGGTCAGCTTCCAGTTTCTGTTCCTTGTTTCCAGTGTTATCTCCTCTGTCAGAACTTCCTCCTGTTGTCTGTTCATCAGCCCCTTCCCCAGTGTTGAATTTAAAAGATCTGCTCGTTAACCCACCCTGATCTTGCGTGTGAGCCTCAGAAATGGATGCACTACTGTTCCTTGTGTCTGCTGTGATTTCCATTGCTTTAAGATTGCCAACTTCCGTGAGGAATTTTGTTGGACCCTTTGATTGAGTTCCCTGCACTGGATTCCCAAGTGGATGATAAGCATCTAAGAATTTTCCACTCTGAGATGCATCAGTGTGACGAGTCGTACTTTGGCAAATGTTATTTGGATTGATCTCATGTTCTTGTTTCTCATCTTCAATACCATTTTCTTGACTCTCAGGACTTTCTTTCAATGCCACTCCAGCAACATCAACTTCACACAACCCACGGTGAACTTCCACGTGAGCCTGAGAAGTTGGGGTAGTACTCTCCCGCATATTAGCAGTTTGCACTGCTGTTGGAGGTCCAACTTCTTTGTTGCCCTCCCCTTGAATGCCAGCTTGAGCTTTGTGCAAATCACACTTACTGGCACTGTCCTGGTGAGAAACAGCCTCGGCTTTGCCGGACTTTGTTTCAACCTTTTCGTGTCCATAAGCTGTGGATAAGTCTGAATCTCTTTGGCCCAACTGAGTATTAACCTCTGACGTGGATTTTTTTAACAGGGCACTTTCGACCATAGCATAGCTATCATCACAACTTGCATTTGCATTTTTACCATCCTGAGTTGCATTCACAAGCACTTCATTTGGTGAGTAAGCGCTAGCAGTGTGTTCATCATCATGACTTTCCAAAGCCACTTGTTCGTTGTCAGTTCCAACACTGTCAAGGGTGGTATCTTCTCCGACATCCATCTCTGTTGTCATAGGATTCATCTCATTTGAATCCTTTGAGACTGGGCACTCATCCTCCTTCCCTGGCTTGGGAATGCCAGCAATTTGAGTTTCAGCAAGAAGCTCTTCATCTTGCTCAGGAACAGTTGGTTCAATTTGACGACTAACCTGAAACCAAAAGAAATAAATTTTTTGTGTGTACGTGTTTAATCACATGTCTTTTCAATGTCCAGTTTTTATTTGTTGTACTGAACTTTTCTGTCTGAAGGTTTTGAGATAAATAGGTCTCTGATTCCTTTGCGGTAATGTCATTGAGTTTCCATGACCAAAGTACCTTTCGTCTAATTGCCTGTCCATCCCCCTCATTAACCTCACCTTATTTTTTCTTCGTTTTGGAAGGTAACACACTCCTTCAGCGTCATCAGCCGTCACTAATTCCTCTTCAGAATGGTGAGCAGTGATGTCCTCCTGATCTACCTCCAAGATGCCATAGTACTTGCCCATCTCTGCTGAAGAATGCTTGGAGTGTTTGGAGTGTCTTGAGTGGGACAGCTCCTGCACCAGTGTGTCCTTAAGACATTTGGCGGAGCCCTGGCAATAGGTCATGTCTGGACGAAAGATGTTGCGAAAGGAGTTTCGACTTCCAGTAGAATAAGCGGACGGTGCTTTGTGATGGTGATCAGGTTTAATGGAGATGGCCGAGAGATTGGCATCTATCAACTCCTCTCCGATGTTGATGAGGTTGTCATGGTAGACAGGAATGATGTTGCTGTAGTGATGATGGCTGCTTTCGTCCATGACCACCTTGTCAGGCTCCACTGGATGAGCAGTGCCCGATGAGATGTCCGTCGTAGAGACCTTAAGTTCTGGTTTCGTTTGACTGTGGGAAGCCATGTCATGTTTAAGCCTTCCAGAACTGTCCATTTTGAGGGAACCTGAAGATAACACAGCTGCAGTGACATTGATGGAGACCTTGGAAGAGGCTGTTGAAGTTGAGGAGTGATGTTTAAGGGGCACCAGGGCTCCTTCAAAGATGAGTTTGTGGTCCTCTGTTTCTTTAACAACTTCCGTCAGTCCCGTAACAGACTCGCCGCTCAGACACCCTTTCAGGGAGGTGACGCTTCCCTCAACAGCAATGATCTCATTTTCAACCACTCCTATAATGTCACCTTCCTCCCCTTCATCACTTTCAGTGCTGCTGGAACTCTCACACTCACTTCCACTCGCTGTCAGAACTTCGCTAGATTCTCTGTCTTGATCCTCATCTTTGCTGTGATGTTGCTCATCTTTTTGAGGATGTATATAATGGTCATGGCGATGATGCTTGTGTTGATGACCTTCATGATGGTGGTGATGATGAATCTCTTGCCCAACCTTCTCAAGAATGTTCAAAACACTGGTGAGCAAAACGCTGTCACTGTCCAGCATTGCAGTCTCCTCTTCATAACCTGCTTCACTCCCATTTTCTTGGCTAACCTCTTGCTGTCCGCCTTCCATCACACCCTTTTGGTCAGTTGCAGAGACTATACCAAGCTGAGAGAAGGACTGCTCCACGACAGTTGCCACAGCATCACTTGCTTGTTTGATAAATTGCTTTTCCTCCTCTGTTACCCTTGCTTCAGTCTCCCCTCTTTCCTTTTCTTTTGTCTTTACCTCTCCACGTTCCTCCGCGTCTTTTATTGTTTCTTTAATTTCCTCTTTGATTACTTTGGTTATCTCTTCCTTCGATACCACTTCTTGCTCCTCCTTCACTTCTTCCTTTTCCTCCACCTTTCCTACCTTAGATCCCTCCATGGTTTTATTCTGAATTTCTTTCCCTGTATCCACCTTTTCTTCATGCTTAGTATCGTCTTTAACTTCCTCTTCTCCCAAATCATCCTCTCTTTCTGTTTCCAATGTTTCCTCCTCAACTTCTACTTCCGTTTCCATGTCTTCTTTTATTTTCTGCTCGATCTCATCAATAATTTCATGCTCTTCCTCACATTGATCTTCAACTTTAATGGTGCTTCTCGAGATTCCTTTAGGAGCTTCCTGCAGTTTGTCTTCGTCAACTTCTTGTGCTTCTTTCAACATAAGTTTGCTGTCCCTCTCTTTCCCAAGATTTTCTTCAAGAGGAGTACCATCCAGCTCTTGAACTTTCTCCTCAATTTCCTTGTCAACTTTCTCTTCTGTCAATTTCTCTTTTTCATTTGATAAATTTCTGCTTTTGATTTCTTGTTTCTCAACACTATCCCCATCAACTTTCTCTGTTGACGCCAGCATTTTTATTTCCTTTTTACCATTATCATCTTTAACTTCTCCTGTATCTGCCTTTTCTTTAATTAAGTCCTCTCCCCCTAGTAGGTCATCTTTTGAGTCTTCAACTTTTTTCTCCTCCTCTGCAAATGACGATAAGCTTCCTTCACATAAACTCACCTCAGATTCACTCTTCCAGAAGTCTGACTCTTCTGATGAAGTATCCTGTAATTTTGCTGAGGTTGGTGGACCTTCCGACTCTGTCTCTGATGCTTCATCCTCTGAATCCTCTTTATTGTCACCTTTCCCAAGGTGGTTTCCGCTACTAACCGATTCTGCATCACCCTCAAATGATTCATCTCTGACAGATGTGCATGAACTACTCCCAGATGATGGAACAGACGAGTCTTCATTCTCAGACAAGGCAGCTAGATCTGCTTCTCTAGAGACACTCGCCAGCACCTCCCTCACCTCAAGTGCCACACCTGTGTCACTGGAAACAGCAAGAACGCCTGGAGACACTGCATCTGCCCCTTGGAGCTTGCTATCCTCCTCACCGCTACTACCGTCTGCCAGATAAACATCTCGCATCTTGGAAATGCCCTGCAGTTCCTCTGTGGACAGTTTTGTGGGCACGGGTGACTGCCTGTAGTCTAGTGATGTGACAGACAGGACCTTGTCTGTAATGCAGACCTCAGGTTTCCCTTGCTTTGAAGAAGCAAAGACAACACTGTCATCGCTTGAAGAAGGGAAAGCATTTTCCAAGAGCTTCACTTCGAGAGACTGAAGTCAAAATGTTCAAACGGAGAAAAATGTCAGACTGAAGTTGAAGTTGAAGTGTGAAGTTGAGAAGCAAACGATTATTTTACACAGTTTCAATCATTTCAATCGATAACAAATTAAAGCTTGTCAAGATATCTAATTTCTTAAAAAGACTACATATACAAGACTACTACAAGATTATTTATATAAGAGATATTCTAGATGATCTCTGATATCTATAAAAGTTGGTCCTCACCTCAGATGATGGATGTTTCCTCCTCCGCTCAGGTGATGAAGTAATAGCCTCAGAACCATACATTTCTTCTTCGGTGTGCATTTCCAGCTCTGCACCACTCGAGTAGCCACTGCCTTTTTCTGCGATAAGATGCTTGAAGACAGCTTTAGGCATTAGAAAATAAAGAGAAGAAAATATCAAGCGTAGTGTGAATTTTCAACCAAGGAGCAGCACGATGCAGTTAAGTATTTAAGAATACTCTGATTTCCAAGCGGCCCCTAAATTGTTTCAGTTCCACAATCCACTGCAGGCGCAGGACAGTGAGGACACTAAAGGAGGTCATAATGTTGCAGCGTATTTTTCTTCCTTACATTTTTAGATAAATCTGAAACATCATGCCAAAAACAATGTACCCACCCCATTGCCTTCTGTGGCGCTGGTTGTATTTTCGCCTTATCCTCTCTAGCCTCTTGTCAAGCCGTCTTGCGATTATTGCTTCCCTCTGGGCCACAAGTCTTGCCCTTGCGTCCCGGATGCTTTCAAAAATCGCTTAGAGAGGTACAAGAAGACAATGGGGCAATATCAGGAATGATAATGATTGAGAAGGCACAGCTAAACAAAAGTGCAAAAGAATGCAACTTTTATCCCAAGTTGCCTCAAGGTACAAGTTACCTTGCTGCCTGGCTTGGTGCGCTTTGACCATCTGTGACCTCATGATCTTGACCTTTGATGCCCTGGCCTCTTCCCTCTTGCATTGGATAGCCTCCATGGTCAGCCGCGCCTCTCGGTTGGCTTCCCTCCTGTCCCACTGTTCCTGGAGCTGTTCAGTCAGGAAGGGAATTTGAAGGCAATCACACAGAAGTAGGCCTTGTCTCGAGTGACTTTCGTAATGTTTAAGGAGATTGTTTTCAAATTGTAGGTAATACCTTATCAGGTGGGCAACAGCGTATCTTGAAAGCTTAACTGACATTCTCAGCCAGTGTATCAGCCAAGCAACCCACCACATAATGTAGCATCTCACTCATTGATGGTCACTTCATTTTGTCACAGTTTTTTTCTGTGCTTTCACAAAATGAGTGTTGATTTGATCAGACTCACCCGGATCAACAAAAGTTGACTGAATTACAGAATCAGAGAGCAAAATCTGCACTTTGGGTGATGTACAAACATTGATTCCAGCAAATTACCTTCAACTCACGCTCAGCCATCTTGACCAGCTTCCTTCTCTCCAGCTCTTGTTCCCGTCTCATCTCCTCATCGAATCGCTTGCTCAGCAGAAGTGACTGCCTCTCGTATGTCTACAATAAAATCATCTCAGTGTTCTCAAAACATAGATATACCATCCTTCGCCCTTAGCCACAGTGAAACAGATCTATACAGCCTCAATGACAGCTCACTGAACAAAAAGGATTGAAAAACGAAAAGAATTCAGGCAGAGATAAATTCTTTCAAGAATTTATTTTTTATTTCCCATTGAAGTAAAACAGTGGAAAATCCATTGTTTTTACTTAATAAAAAAGCAGTTCAGTGGCAAGAAATATTTTTAGGACCTTTTCAGAATTTCTTTAATTTGAACAAAACGTTCTTATAACTTCCCTGTGATCAGTTTGTTGCCCTTTTCCCAAAAGAACCACAAAATTTTGGCTCTAGGCATACCTAGATTAGCAACCCCCCCCCCGCAATTCACCTTCATCTCTCCTCTTCTTTTCGTCTTCTTTCGCTTTTGCCTCTTCTCATAATGAGCCTGCATCACACTGCCGACGGGCCTCTTTGTCTTGGCAATGCTACCTTTTTTCGCCAGCGTCTTAGAAACTCCTCCCCTCCGTACCTGTCCTGCAGATGATCTGGAGCATTTTAAGGAAAAGTCTTTATGGGGATTTCTTTGAATTTAGGAATGGTACTGCATGTATTAGTCAATCATTTCTTTTAAGCTATGTACGTACAAGAACGTTTAAATTCTGTTTGGTCACTTTCTTGTGCCCGAAGTATGCCAACGGATTTGTATGTATCCTGGTAATGCTGCACTGTGCATTTTTAAAGAGTAACAACGTGAGGACGCCTTACTTTGAATGAGATATTGTTGCAGACGATCTCTTGTGATGCTTTGATGATGTGGCCGGTTCCTGCTGAATATGCACCGATCGTTCATTGCGAGCAGGTTTGTGATCTTTGGTGAGCTTTTTGCGGTTTAAATACTTTTCCATCTTAAAAAAAATAGAGCAAGAAAAATGAGCTGCATTCGGTTGACGACGAGAAGGAGACAAATGCATCAATGAATACGGAAAAAGTCATGCATTTGGCTTAAATTAAATGGAAAAATCAGCTCATTGTGGCGTTTAAAATACCATGCGTTTTCTTTGCTGTGTCAGTTCTTCCAGTTGGACTTGCTTCACGTACTGATGATAGTCATTAAACTCTTTCAAACCACATTTCACCTTTTAAAAAAGAGGATTTGATACTTAGTTTAGACAGACATCTTCCATTTGAAGATTTAAAAGCTGTTATATATTATTTTTCAGACCGATCAGGCCTTCAGTCATGTTTCAATTGTAGCTGTCGAGCAGCATATTTTGTCGGGGAAAAACGTATAATAGACGTACTTATCTGCCTTTGATCAGGTGATAATCTGACAATGGTGTAATTAAGTTGATGAGACAGTCTTTGCAAGGAAGGAAAGAATAACTAGAGGCGCTGATAATATATTAAATTAAAAAAATTGCATGAAAACAAGAAAATCATTGGTCACAAAAATGAAGGGCAGTTCATTTTGAACAAAGATCAATGACTCAATCAGTGTTTGGAAAAGAGCACAATGAGCTTGTGAAAAGCCTCCCTACCATCCCGCAGGGAGTGAGGTAGCCACTCCTCATCAGGTGGGCATACATCCTCGGGGAGGTGTAGTAGCTCTTGAGGTTTGGGTCATGGAGACTCTTGTAATTCATGCTCATACCCTGGGGGCTGGAGTCAAAGTCAAAACCTTTCGGAGTCACATGAAGCTGTGGTATGAAAATAAATAATAATTAGTGCTTGTATGTTTGTGCAGTTAGGACTATAACTTCATGTGGTGTCCAAACAACGGCATTATAGAATTCCTTCATAATTTGATGCTTACGAAAACTTATTTGATATTAGGCCTATACTCCAGGCTGCTTGGTATCTGTAATCTGCATTATTCCGACTTCGGCTTTTGGAAAAAAAAAGACAGATTGTGTTTGATTCTTAATGCCCTGATTTCTTTTTAAAGGTGATTAGGTTCAACGATCGTTGCAACAAAACTCTAAACTATTTGCTCACAATTTGAAGAATTTGTGGTCATGGGTGGTGGCTTCATCAGCCTTATGCTTTTGTGTACACACACAGTTTGTGTCGATTTTAGGCCGGGGGTTTGAGTAGCATTACAC
Organism: Acanthaster planci; assembly: GCF_054643075.1. Lineage (NCBI taxonomy): Eukaryota > Metazoa > Echinodermata > Asteroidea > Valvatida > Acanthasteridae > Acanthaster > Acanthaster planci. The sequence goes on along the minus strand of NC_141785.1, from coordinate 12,634,613 downwards.
ATGGTGGATATTGTAGATGTTAAGGTCGTCATTCGCAGTGGTATCTCGTTTGCAGTAGAACCATGGCAAACTTCTAAAGAACATCGTATCTTGCTGTGTACCTTCTCACACAAACCAGTAGTATACAGCATGATCTTGCCAGCCGGTGCGGGCACCATTGGCATCTTGCTGTACAAGGGCGTGTCCAGCATCCAAGCGGGCACTGGAGGTCTCTCTTTGCAGGCCAATCGCTTCGTCTTACGGTATCCATGAACCTGGTGGGAGGAAGGCTGGTGTGGTGCGGGCATCGATGATGCCGGTGGGGATCTGGCGATACCGGCAGTCTTGGGTCGCCGGATCTTGGTTTTGGATTTATCCATCGTCGGAGCAATCTCAAGAAGACCTTTCGTTCTACATGTTGGTGCTACGCCAGGCTTAGGTGCTGTGGGCTATACGTGGAACTACACCTTGGCAGTAAGTGGCTCACGGAGTTTGATTTTCTCAACAAATATAGTTTTCTAATTGTTTCCTTGTGCCACGCCCAGTTCTCGTCGATGTTCAGGAGTTTAAAGTTTGAAATTCAAATGAAAAACTACAATGGCAAATAGCCTGCATCCCCAGATACCTCCTCCATGACCTTCCCAAAATCTCATTGACGCAAACGATTTTGGAACAAAATGTTGGGGTTGTGCGTTGAGCGTGTCTTGGAATTTCTCCGGGCGCACATTGACATGTTTTTCCCATGTTTTTCGTATCTCGCAAAGGGCGCGTGATCAGAAATCACGCTCTCAGCTCATAAACAGCGGTCACCAATGCCAACCCCCTTTACTTTGACGACAGCTTTTGCAATAAACGCATGTGTCTAGCTGTGGAAAGAGTTCAGTTTGGGTGGTAATATTCGGTTTTTTCCCCGCAGTCTCCCAGCAGTATTTCTTTGAAACAGGAATGACATTTTCTTGTTCGTTCCTGTCTTTCGGAAACACAGATTTGTCATTTTTGCTAAAACTCATGCTTTCCAAAATTATTGTTTTAATAACCGTCTCAAACTGGTGTTTGTTCGTTGTTTTTGTTACGTGTTTTGTTAAGTAACATTATTTCTTAATGATGAGTAGAGAATGTTGTAAAACAGCCTATCACTCTTCCAAACAGCGGCGAAGCCATCGTTGTACGTGCCACAAGCGGAAATCCATGCCTTATCCACCAGCCCCCCGCCCTTCAGTACCCGGATTTGAAATTTTTGAAATATCAAAAATAACTACAAGTCATGGTTCATCTGCAGTCTGCGCTTCCTTGGAAAAAAAACTTCCGTGGGTGCCCAAGAATTTTCACCCATTTTTACTCCAGTGCTTCCTAATTGGCTCTCTTTCAATATTCAATCAAGGCCAATCCAAGCGAGATCACTTTTAGACCTGATTGAGGCCCCGTATAAGCAGGCTCTGGCTTTTTAAGAAGTATGTGCCGACGTATCATATCCAGCAAGAAATGAGGCAGAGCTCTTCATGTACTTGTAGTTACTGTTCGTGCATGGAGGTTCTCAACCTCTGCGCATAGGCAGGCATATTAATGTTTCGGCCCATGAATGACAAAAAGTGGCCATTCGCCTTGTCACTGTCTAAGTAGCAGAAAGGCAGAACGTTTTCGAAGATTCCGGTTTTCAGCAGTCCCGCCTTCCTTCTACCACAAAAGCTAAAACGTTTAGGAAAAACTGATTCACTGCCTTTTTGCCACCTGAAAGCAGATTTTACTTATTTTGGGTGAGCGAAAAGTGAATATTTAGGTTTCTTCTATCAGCAAACAATCAGATTGAACATGTTTGGGCATTCAATCGAAAAGTAGAGTTTACCTATCAACACACTTTATGATTATATATAACAGATTTTGCCCTTACCCAACGTATATCAATAAGCACTGTATGCTCAGTGCTTGTCCGAGAGCTTGCGAAAAAAAACCTCACAAGCTTACTCGGGTTTTTTTCGCAAGCTCTCGGACAAGCACTGAGCATACAGTGCTTATTGATATACGTTGGGTAAGGGCAAAACCTGTTATATATAATTAACATCTCCCCAACGCAAAAATACATCTTGACACTTTATGATGTTCTTGACCTTTAAGAGTTTACTTAGGCGGCAAACAAGTGGCCATTTACGGTTCTTTCAGGGAAGCACAAAATAAACCAGTTAACGTATTCAGCCGACAAGTGTGTTCAATTTGTCTGCTTTGCGATTACCAGAACGAACGGCTTTTTCAAGGCAACGTTGTCCATTTTAAATTTAAAGATACATGCTGATCCCCATTGAGGGTTGTCAGACATTTAATTTGTTGACTTTTATTTCATGAGAGGGCGTCAACGGCCGTGTCATTTTCACGGCTTGGGACATTATTTAGTTACTATACAGGGTTTAACATTGCAGAAGTTCACGTGTTTGGAAAGGTAGATGCTTGAACTTGTAAAAAAAAAGTCTGTCAAACATAAAATTTGATACACAAGGTTTGTAAATCACATTTAAAAAAAAAAGGTTGGGAAAATTGTGCTTGGGAAAAAAGCTGAAAAACATACTTGCATGAAGACACCTGATACTTTAATCAATCACATTAACAGAATATTGTGCCATTCTAGCTGTGCTTAGTGACACATCTACAAGCAGAAGTCTAATAGCATCAGTAAGCACTTGCTATCGATAGCTGTTTAGATTTATTTTCCTTTTAGTGCTTTAATGTAATAAACATTTCTTAAATCAAATTACCATAAATTACCTCATTTACATGTTAAAACAGTAAATTATAATATAAAAGTGCATTATATAATAGTGTATCAATAAATCAAGACATCAATGTAAATATAATATAAAAAATACCAAAAGCAGATATCCTTTACGCAAATGATAAACCAAAACTGTAACTCCACTAGAAATAAAGTATTTGAAATATTTTCTGAATAAATTTTATGCTACTTCAAATAAATTTTTCATCATTAAAATCAATAGCATATTATACTTAGATAGGTTTAATAAGTATGAATATAGGTAGGGGTGGTTGCAATTTTAAATGCTAGTTGATTTCACCACATAGGCCACCACGTGTGCCAGCCTCTGCTGACCCATATTCACCCCACCCCTTCCCCCCCTTTGGAAAAAATCCACACTTGCAACTATAAATGTGATATAAAATCTATCTTCACTGCTTAAGATTTTCTGTCTCTTCATTAGTGGAATAAATAGCTTTAAACACAGTGCAGGTGTCGTCAAAGCAGGGAATGCAACAAGCTCAAGTACATGTACACAACATTTCCCTGAATGTTTGGATGAAGTTAAGGCACTTCAAATAGACCTTCCAAAAATGATGTTGAAGCAAATATTGAACAGACCAACAGAGCCTGAACTGCACTGTTCACAATCCAAATGCTCAATTTACTCAACCTGATTTGAATTATAGTGTAATTTGACTACCAGAATTAGAAGCGATTACTGCTTGGCACAGCGCTCGCAGACAGGTGGTGGGCATACATTACAGGCCCCTTCAACCAAATGTATGTACCTGTCAAGCTGAAGGTTGTGCATGGGATTGCTGTGCCTTCACAGTTAATATAATTGGATTAGTCTCCAGCACTTTTCTCAAGCACTGTATAAATTTTACAACCATTCACTCCTGAACCTACACGTCATTATATTCTTCATTACAACACAGTATATTGCACTCTGGGATAAATACACTGGTTCGCTTTAAGTACATGCGACTTGCAAGGCTAGAAATCATCTCAATTTATTCTTTAAGTACTAATCAACTACTTTGTACTGAGCTTACCTACTTTCCAGTGGTACTAACTACTGTGTGCTGAACAAGAGACAGTTTGCCCCTCAGAATCTATGCTCCTTAAAATCTCCAGCGGGTGCAAATTAAAAATTCACATGCCTGGGTGGGTGGCAGTAAGTGGGGAACCAGCCATACCTAATGTGCACTGCGTGGCATTTTAGCTGGTAACTGTTATGTTCTGAGCATCACACTGGAGAAAGCAGATTTCTGTGTCTTAACCCCCATCTGATGAAAAATGCCGCTTTTAATATGAACTTTCAATCTATTTTCAAATTCTTGTGTCATATCTGTCTATAAATGAACTCATGAAAAAAAGAGAAATCACTATGTACTCATGGATACCATCTGGGCATAACCGTACCTTGTCAACATTGTTTAACTGTAGTAGCTTCTAGTTTCTACAATCTGTTTATCCTAAAGCTCAATAAATGTACTTAAAAAGCATGTAAAATAAGTTATTTTTGAGAATAAAATAAATTTCTAATTCATCAATTTCAGCCAAGATAGCTCACAGCTGCTATGCCTATTTCACTTAATTCACAAACAAAATAATCACTCCCATTCAAACACATGTAAACCAGTAGCACCTTTTCAAACAAATGCTCCTCCAATGTAGCGCAACTTTTGCAGATATTTACAAACTGACCCATTCACTATTTACAAAAGTTTGAATTAAAGTGAAACCTTGTTTTTTTCAACCTTTCCACCTGTTTTACGAGGCCTGTAGCTGGCCAATTATGCTGTACTGTGCAGACCAGGACAATGTTACACCTGCTTTCTATGGCTACTTTCATCATATTTTGTAACTCTGACTCACAATCACTTTGAACTGACCGAGAAAAAAGTATCTCTTGCAAGAATGCAGTTTGTGTGGCTATGTTGTATGAAACGCTTGGCTCACTTCTAAATTAGGATAAAAATCACACAATCATAACTGTTTCATTTTACATTATAACACTGATACGGCAAGTACATGAACATGTAAACAAAAACTTAATCCTTTCTTGCATAAATTGCGCTTTCATGATTTGAAAATAAAATAAGCCTTGACTGTTAAGAATTTTTTTTAAAAATTCTGTATTTAAAAGGAAATGAGAAGGAAGATTTGGAGGAAGTTTTTCAGAATACACTGCTGATGTTTGGTAAAAGCAAAAATGCACCCCAACACGTTACCACTCACTGCATTCTGCACGTTTAATCCTGCTAATCCTCAATCCTCCAACAAGTGAAGGGCTAAGAACTATTACCGTTAAGAATAGGGGATTATTGGATAGATCAATCCACAACAAGTAGAGGTGCAATGATACGACTGTTTCATAAAATAATATTGAGGTCACAGCACCATGATATGCATCATGATACAAATTGTGAATGGAAGCTAAGGTTGTTTTCTGCCTTACGTATTTGTAGTATTTATTCACAGGCTCATTTTTAAGATGTTTGCAACTTAACAGAAATGCTATCTGATTAGCTGTTCTTAACTTTCATTTTTAAACATGCATCATTTTCATAAACTCTAGCATAAATTCACACTTCATGTGCATGAAATAATTTGTGTTTTAGCTAGGTTTATTTCACAGCCACTTGTGAGAATTTCCATACCGTGGTGCTGCCATGCAGTATTATCATAAGTTTGCGCATCAATGCAATGAATCATAACACCCCTAGCTATCAGACTTTTGTCAAAAACACAGACAACCGACTGAACTAAGTCATATTTGAATATAAGCTGCGGAAGAACAGCAAAGAAATTACCACCACACCCCTGAGAAAAAAACAGGGAACACAAAGATTAACTGGTAGGCTTTTCCTGACCTTTTCTGTCTTCATTTGAGAGCCAAGAATTGGATCAAAGAGACTTGTAATATATTAAATATACTGGTAAAACAGAGCTGTAGAGGAATGGTAGTTTTTGGAAACCAGCTTGGTTCTTGCTTGTTTCTTCCCCTGTTGGTCTCATATACCAGCTATGTCACGGAGGACTGTCGCTGTTTCTGCAAAACCATAGTCTGCCGCCCTGAATTGTCTGGTGTCTTCCTCAAAGGGAAGGACCTACAGTGCATGCAAAGAACACCCAGGGCAATAGGGAAAGTGAGGAAAATACGGGCAGTAGTGAGGAACAGGAGGGCAATAGTGGAAAATGTGAGGTGACAGTGGTCATATGTGGATAATTGGGATAATAATCAGCACCAGAGGACAATAGAGGTGAGCATTAAGACGGGGGAGGATGGCGGACAAAAGTCAGGGAAAAGCAAGTGTGATGACAGAGTGACATCAAAGGTGTAAATAAGTAATGAAATCAGTGCAATATGCAAAAATGGGGTATGAAAAGTGAACATACAGAGGGCAAGAGAGGTGAAGAATAATCAGGAACAGGCATAAAAAGGCAGGAGAGAGAACAGAGGTAGACAAAATAGAAGGAAGCAGCTAGGTTAGCAAGGCACCTAGGTTAGCGAGGCACCTAGTTTAGCGAGGCACCTAGGTTAGCGAGGCACCTAGGTTAGCAAGGCACCTGGGTTAGCAAGGCTACTCACAGTACTGTAATAATATTCACTTCCCCACATATCCTACATGAACCTCACCTGTGACATGGTGTACACTTTTCAAAGTTGCCAAATAAACAGAGCATGACTGACTATTTCACAGACAAAGTTGCCAAATAAACAGAGCATGACTGACTATTTCACAGACAAAGTTGCCAAATAAACAGAGCATGACTGACTATTTCACAGACAAAGTTGCCAAATAAACAGAGCATGACTGACTATTTCACAGACAAAGTTGCCAAATAAACAGAGCATGACTGACTATTTCACAGACAGCCGTTACTATCTTGCACAACACATATTTCACATTTCTCTTAGATACTGAATTCCTAGATATGCAGAATTTCAAAGAGTTTTCATCTGCACTTTGTCTTTTCTGTTTGAATGAAACACTGGCCCACCCATCAGCTGGATCACATGAACAAAAGATAAACACTGCAATGTGCAGTATTATGACAACTGACAGCATGTGACAGACTCTACCATTTGGGCCACGACAATGCAGCCTAAGCATTGTTGGTTTCTCAACAAATACAATAGACAGGGATATTTCACAAAGTTTGAATTAATGTTAGTGAAAACTTGTCCAAAAGGACACCACCTCCATCTGTACCTATTTTGTCCAAAGCCTCTGTTCTGTCTATTTTCAGTTCTCAAATTTACACGCACACACCACTGAACCTGCTTTACATAATTACTTTAAATAATAAACGTGAAAAATAAAATAAAAATCTGTCCATGCCTTCCTTAGTACAATGGGAAATGATGGAAAAGTTGTAACTTTTGTAACAGTAACATCAAAAACTCTTCTATCCAGACTCTATTTTGGTAAGGTACGTCCAAACCCTGGTGTACTTACCCTGAACACATTGCTGACTCCCAGCACACAGTTCATAGCTTTACTAAAGTAACACAACACATACTTGGAGAAGGTGTCATCTGGGAGGTAGTTGGACTTGAAGGTAACCCGGCACCCAGACGCTTGCCTTGTTTCTCCATTGGGCACAGCCCAGACATAGGTTACATAACTGCGACTTGGTGTCTGGAATCCAACCTAGGGTGTGCATGTAAGAACTTACATTAATGAAACTGACAATGACCACACTAAAATAATTTGAAAACCATATTTGAAAAAAGCCTCAGTATCTCATAGATAAAGGGACCTGGAAATCACAGGTTGCGGTCCACAGCTGAAATTGTTGAAGAGAAAACAGCAAATGAATGGTCCAACCCCACAAAGTAAGTTCAAAGGCATTTTGTCAGAATTAACATTACATTTTGTTTTAGTCTAGACTAGAAACAGCTTGACAGGCTCGCTCTTTGATGTATCACTCAGTTTAGCATCCTGATGAAAACGGCCCAGGGGTGAGATCAGAGGAAATTGAAAAGGCCACAAAATAATCGCTAGAGGTTTTGAGGGCCCCTCAGAAGCATGAGGTCTATGGCATACATCCGTGTTTGCCTGTGAGTGCACCCCTTAAAATCTCCATTTCCTGTGTTCTAGATAAACCATTGCACATAAAAACACAGTCACAGTAAAGTCAGATTTTTCTAGATTTTAAAAGAGACTGTTTGAAAAACCCTGAAGTCCAGAAACCAGGAAAAATCTTGACAAATCTCAGCCCTGACAGCCATTAGCTAGTTGGAAAATGCTGCGGATACCTATCAATTTGAATTGTGCAAGCTTCTTTTTAAAATTTTAAGGACTGTCACCAAAAAGTGGCTCTGGTGAACCGCAAGTCATTTTGTTGGGTTGGGTTACATTTGAGGATTAGCAAGAAAGCCAAGAGAGTTTAGGGTTACTCCCTCCTCAGTGTTATTATCAACCCTGTTACAGAGTACTTAGAATTTTTCTCTTAAACATGTCTAGCCTACCTTGTACAATCCCACCCAGTCCCAGTTGCTAGTCCTGGTTCCTGGGGCCACCTTATAGGTACACTGTGCATCCTCCCCTCTCCTCCAGGACTCAATGGGGTCAAAGGACACCAAGGGTCGGGCCGTCTCCATAGACACCTGGGATATTGAAATTCATCAGTGAAGGATACTGCCAAGGGCCATGATAACTTTCTGGATGTGAACTTTCTGGAGGGAACTTTTGCTTATATTTGTTTCTGCTTATGTTTGGGAATCCTAGCTTTTGTTCTGATGAAACTTCGTAAGTGGTTTTTGTCTTCAGTGACAGATAAAGGTCATGGATCAAAATGTGAAGGAAAATGGAATTTTTCTGTCTAAATCACCATCAGCCATTTACATTTCTGACCAGAAAAATGAGGAGAGGAGGAACCAGGTTTTTATCCTGCAGCAAATAACTAATAAGCACCTGTATATATGTAACTGTGAATCACTTCAAATTCTTCACAAACAGAACTTCCCAGCCCCAGAAGACCAAATTCTTGTCACCAAAAACACTGAGAAATGGCCTTTAAATCTGTTTTTTAGGTATTTGAAAGTAGCAGATTTGTCTCCAAACTCACCCCTAATCTGAATTCGGCACTGACTGGTTTGTGGTCACTCCATTTGATGTTGCTGTGGGAACGGTAGGCCATTTGCGTGATGCAGAAGTCTGTTTCATCCCCTGCATACTTGGGGTGAACCTTCCAGAGGACACGATCCGTCCAGGCTGGGGGCCGTTGCTTAGGGCTGGAAGAACAATTGGCATGTATGGAAATGTATCTTTCTCCAAGTCAACTAATTAAGTTATATGAATAAAATTGAAGAATCAAATTGTCCAGCCATGGTCTGGTACGAGTTGTTATTGAATGTGTGTGTATATTCTAGTGTGGATTAATGATTGGGTTTAACTCCAATATGCCAATGTTTTGGGGTTTTTCCCTCAAATAGATGCATGCTTGCATGCTGAGTTGACTTGAAGGATCCCTGGTAAATTTCCCTGCAAAAATCAATGAATGAATTATCCCATCAACCAGGATTGAGCCAACCAACCATAAACAGACTGATTTTGGTCATTAAGGCATACTTCTTTAACCATCAATAAGCTCACTGTCAAAACAAAAGCTTCCAAGAGACTTTTTGTAACCTTGTATCGAAATCATCACTTTGAAAATCATATTTGTAGGTCGGGATGAACGTCACTGGGCCTTCGCGGAACCCCTCAAAGGACAGCTTGCTCCTTATGGACAACTTGAGCTGGTCCTTCTCCAGCAGCACGTGCAGCTTCTTGGGTGTGCTCAAAAACTTGACCACTTCAACGGACAGATCCTCGATGCGGTAGTTGAGGTCGCCGAACCAGATGATGTAGCTGGTAAGGAAAGTCACCAAGAGTCAAAGGTCAAATGGATTCTAGAAAGTCGGGGATCATTAGGCACGGGGAGAGCGTAACGTTTATTACGGAATTCTGAATCAAACCTTGAACCCTGGTTCATCCCACATGTAATTTCTTAAGGAGTAATGATACTGTTCAAAGAATGACAATACATGAATACTGTGATGCAGACTTCAAGCTGGCTGTTGCCTCTGTTACAAAATGGCAAAGAGTTACAAACATTGTGAGCTGGAACCCTCTACTGTCCATTACCACTGCAACACGCATTGCATCAGAACAACGCGGTATTGTTACACCCTCAATGATTTTCTGAGACTGTCCTCTTCCATTTAGACGTAAATTTTCTTCCTTGTCTACACTCATTATGAATAGCTATATTTTCCACAGAGCATATTGTTTTTACATAGACTGTTCATCTTAAAACATCTATCAGGCAACACGAAAAATTCAGAGCGATGAGTTTTGCTCGAGTCGATGTCATTCACTTACTCGTGATCAAGAACTGTCGGCGTCTTTGGGTGAGAGTAGGTCTGGCTGGTGACAATAGTGTGATACTCCTTATCTCTGTCTGCCCAGTTCTCAACGTGAGCGGCCAGGTGAGTATTGATGAGGCACAGCGAGCGCTCATAGCAGTCCAGCCGAATAGACACAGCACCTTTGTTGCCCTGTTAAAAAAGCAAATGGCATGGGTAATACAATTCACTTCTCAAGTTGGGGGCAGCATAATTGCACATGGATTGGCAATACTTGCCACACCTGCTGATAAACCATTAACACGGAGTACTGCCAACATGCCTCTTCACTTTTGGAACAACTCAGCTTGAGAGAGTAAATTTGTTTCTGTTAACTGAGATCGAGTCAAACACTCCAAAGTTTCACTGAGGCCTGAAAACAACATTCCACACAATTTGAAATATGCAATGGTGGCTTTGAATGTGTTTTGTTGTGTGGGAGTTCACTCTGACATCTCAAATCGTTGTTTGTTTCCTAAAGGTGAAGCCTCCATCACTGAAGAAACGACACTTCACTGTTTCACACCAGAATGGCCAGTGAAAAAAGGAGATGGGTGGGGTAGACTATGCATGCAGTAAGCTAGACAGGCAATTACTCACCCATGTTCCCCCCAGGCCAGTCCGTGTGAAGTCTGTCTGAATATCCCGAAGGAACGGTAAGTGAAGCATGCGAGCAAACAACAGCTGGATGATACCCTGAAGACGGATGGAACTCACCTACAACACACAGTGTCAACTGTCAGTCAAGCAACTTTGAAATGCAGCAAATTAAGGTGAAAACAGGTCCTAAATCTGCCATGTATTACAGTTTGAGTGAACCAAGTTAGCTGCTTTGTGCCGACATGGCTGTATCAGGCTGTATCCTCCCTAGGGAGCTAAGATGGTATGTGGAATATTTCATGGGCCCATTGAGCAGGGATAATGATAATGGAAAGCACTTTGACCTTAGTGAAATGTGCTATATAAGAACCCTGTTATTGTTGTTAATATTATTACGTTAGGACTCGGACTTGAAGGCCCTTCTGTAAGGATATCTGTGACAATACAAACTGATCCAGACAGTCACTCAGTCTTGTGACCAGACTTGTGAACCAACTTGTGATTGACTTGTGCTGGCTCTGGACGAGGGCATTATCTACATGTATAAGTCTGGATGTGTGGCTGCTATCCTAATACCAACCATAGCGTATCCCTTCTCACACACGCATGCCGAGATAGCTTCCGTCCAAGGGTCATCGCTGAGAGTGCTCTGGATGACTTCATGAGGTTTGGAGCTGACCTCTTGAAGGCCAATAGCATAAAGGTCGGGGGCATCACTCGTGTGGAGCCAAATAAGGTCATTCAAAAGTTCCTTTGGTGGATCCAAGGTGGCAACATTGTAGGTGCATACAACAATACTGAGCAGATTAAAAAAAAAAGGACCCTAAAATTGAAAAGTCACCATAAAATACTGCAAGTCCAAAATTTAGGGGTGCATTTTGATTCTGGAACCATGATTATTATATAGGCACCTTAAATTTAAGCCAGATGGAAACATTTTGTAATGCATGTATGATTCTTCAGCAAGTGCCCTAGCTAAGCTATCATGAAATGAATGTCAGTGTTATGTTCATCACATAGCTAGGCCTAAGTATGTATAACGTCTGTCAGTGTCTAGTCGCCAGGTCCCTTATTTTGCAACTTACTGTGAAAACAATCAGACTTAACAACAGGTGGCAAAATTAGGGGCCTGGTAACTACGGTCACAGACATTGGATGTATGCGTAATACTGGACCCAACAACAACTAGCATGAAACGGACATGATGAGGATAGTTTGAGAGAAGATCTACGGAATCACATGTAATCAAATTATACAGCCATGGCAGCACTCCGCAAATCACCTCTTAACATTTCATCAAGATCTGATGTCACTCTCAGACTTTCATAGCTAGCTGCTGATCACTGATCATGAAAACTAAGTGTTCGAGTGATGGTAATGCGGAACTGTTGGATGGGGTCGCATTCACTGTAGCCCAGGTTGCAGTTGTAGGCCTATTATAACGTAAAATAAAATTGAAGACTGGCATCCAACCTGGGCTACATTCACCTGCTCAGTGTTCTCACACTAGTACACTAAGCACTGGCACTAACGGTCATCACATCATGAAAGTCACAGTCAAAAGCAACGTCAGATTGTACTTCCAGAACTGTAAGGTTGACGTAAACTTCATAGATAGCCACGTACACACTCCCATAAACACATTTTGGCTGTTTTGATTGTGTCAACTTACTCTTCCATCACAGCTTTTTGTGCAAGCAAACATTCCTCATTAAAATGGTTAAATTCTTGTCCATTTTGTCCATCCACACTACAAAAATCAGCAGCATGTACTCTCAATAACTGTCATCTCTGAAATAACTTGACCAATTGGGAGTTGTACATGGCTGTCCCCGGTTTGTATAAACCAAACTTACAGTTCTGAAAGTTGGCCTAGTCAGATTGTAACATAGGCCTAGGCCGAAACCATACACTAACGTTAGTACTACTACCAGTTAAGCTACACAAACCTTATTTCCGTCATTCTGGTAAGTGGTATCAATTCTTTGCTGTATATATACCGTGTACGCCAAGTTCACAAACGAACTGAAAGCGACACTATTTCAATTTCATCGAAAAACGTGTAAATGGGGCTCGAAATTCTTGACCAAACGCACCATCACCTACTGTTTGTCAACAAACAAGTGTTGTGTTAAATTATACTGCTCATCTTGAACACTCTTCACACCTACTCGACTCGGCCCCAGGTTATTTATGTCTATATTATGCGCTTACTGCCTTTCCCGAATAGCGCCCCCAATTTTGCAGCAGTTCAATCATGACGTAATCGGCGCTTGCACTCCGTGCTGTGTGTGTGTCACGTATATGCGCATGTACATGTACAATGTACATGTGAGCACCAGCAGAGGGGCTAGCGCTGACTGCGCCGGTTGGCCACATCACACGAAGTCGATGCGTCGTGTAACGATCACCGGTGATTCACAACCAGAATGGTACAAATTTTCACTTTATACGGCTTTTTATGCCAACAAGCTTGTTATAGTTAGACACATTAAGTAATTGCTTTGTTTTTTCTCCTTGTATTTCAGACTACATACACGAACAAGGGCCCGAAGGTATGTACTAAGTTAGCCCCACTAGTGTGGCTCGGACTCTCACTCCCGATGGATCGGGAGTGAGAGTCCGTGCCACACTAGTGGGGCTAGTACTAAGTGTGAAATTCGCAGTCCTTCGTCATGTTAGTCATGCGTGGCAATATTTTTATTTATGCCGAACACGCAGAAGTTGTCATGTTTCCTGATACTTTTTAAAATGCATGAAACATTATCGAATTTTCTGGTTTACTTTCAGCCCGAGAAAGGACGTTTCATAGCATTTGATCACCTGACATTCTGGGTTGGAAATGCTAAACAGGTAGGCCTAAGCAATAATTTCTGTTAGCTGATTGCATATTGATGTCAAACTTCGACTGTATGCATGCACGCTCATGACGCACTATTATTCGGCCATGATGGGTAGAAATTGGAATGGAGCGCTTTGATTGGTCAGATACTGGAGGTGTGTACGTAGGCTGGCCAAGATTTGTTGTGTTTGTTTTCCAGAGTTTGGTATCAGCAATGACCAAGGATTTGCTGTACATAGTGTAATTGCAGTGTCAGAATTTTGTGGGGTTTTTTGAGGAATGAACTTTCAAATGTAACAGATTTTGATATCACATTCCAGGGTTCCCCTGCCTATTTAAACATGAGGTGGCCCACCTTGTGACTTTTGGTTACTGCCTCACCCTTTTTTTTTGCCAACATAATCATCTCACTGGTCAGAAAATAGATTTTGAAAAGTGATAAATTAACCACAGGAATTTTTCTTAAGTACTTTTCCGTCAGTCAGTTTACTCTAATTTGAAGGCAAAATGTAAAATGTAAGTAAGCCAATGTGTCGAGCATGTTCTAGTAATGGTGTTTGGCACAACCGGGCACAGTTACAAAAATGTTGCTCTCACATGTAAGCAGCGTTACCACACCAGGCTGGTTTAAAGTGGTTTCTATCTGTAAAGATTATTGGCCTTGATAGCAATTTGGGTAAATGTCTAAAAACGGCAACATGAGCACCCGAATCTTGCTCGCAATGGATTGAAACTATGAAAATCCCTGAAAGATTTCTTTGAGCTAACCCAATAAACTTGTCATGTCTATGTGTTTATTTTCCCTTTGAAGCATTAATTTCAAAGACAAACTGCTTGTGTTTCCAGCAATTCTAAGCGTGATTTTATGACCCTACCATGAACAGCAGTGGCTGACTCATGTGGGTCTTAGTTGGACTCTGTTGGTTGTTATCCCACACGATGTAAGACTGGAATTTACTTCATATTCAGCTGTTCTCCCTAATTCAAGATACATATATCTTTATTTCAAAATATAAATTGTTAAATATTATTTCATGGGAACATTATCATGACTTGTGTAAAGTAACTTGAACATGTTAAAGTACAACAGGTACATGTATGTGTGACTACAGTGTAAAAACATATCCTGACCAGTGCACAAAGACATCCATTCTTACTGGCCTTATAATCTAATACTAGATTTGATGGAATTTGCACTCTATAAATTATGTTCAAATGCGCTCACCAATTAAGTAAATAAAAGTTGTATAATACAAGTAAAATACCATTTAAATAAATTAATAAAACACCTACCGGTAAACTTATACGTTACTTAATACAAAACAATTACTGTTTATTTTTTGTAAGGAATGGAGATTTTTTTTAGAGGACATATCTTGAAAGCAAAGATTATATAGCATCATGTAGTGATGCAAGATGGAGAACTTCATTGCGAATATGTGTCACATTGATATTCGCCTGGCTGCCATCATAGCAAGCCAAGCATATAGTACCCAGATGTAAACAAGCCATAACATAGAGGAATGAAATTCGGACCATGTAGGGCTTGAATGTAACAAATTGGTTCATCCTGACATTTTGTCCATGGCACACAAAGTACAAAGGTTGATAGTTGTTTAGTCTTTAATGTAAAACGGTCTCTAATTTTAAATTTAAAAAAAAGGTAATTTGTTTAATCAACCCTGCATGAACCGGGGAGAAAAAACTCCTACCTGCAGTTGTTAATCAGCAAATATTGACAGTAAACATTGTCATATCAAATGCCGCTACCAAACGCAAGTCCATTCCAACCCTCTTCAATTCTTCATATTTCATCAGGACAAAAAATTAAGAGAGGGGACAATTTTCTTTTTTGAAGGCGGATCATCTCAGGGATGCAAGTCTCTGCTTCCATCATCTAATTTTTATTTTGATCAACTGCGCTGTTTGTTCAATAAAAGATCACCACCCAAAAAAGAAATGGCACACACCCAAATAAATTGTACAGCAATTAACAAAACTTCAGTATACTTCGATACCTCCAATGTAACATTTTAGTTTCACATACATGTAATCACAGTACACAGTGGTTGACATTAATGTTTCACACAGGTAAGTTGATTATTTCAAAGTTGAAAAAGATGATAAGTTCCACTTCATAAACCTTCACAAACAAGAATCTAGCTCATCAAACCCACATCAGTGCTTCTCTACTTGTTCATGGCTCAATTGTTTCATTCATTCATATTTTGTTGCTTATTTGATCGTGTTGACCTGTCTGAAAGACAATGGATAATTTTGGTTAAGTTGTCTGGTGAGCCAGAGGTATGAATGATATTAATCAGTTGGCCTGTTAGTGATCTTATCCAGACTGTGCTGATCCTGCTGAGGTACATGTAGCTCTCCATGGGAAATAAGATTCAGCAGAAAGCTGTTCCTTCTCATGATGATACAGATAGCCATAAACATAGCCGATGCTGCAGTTAACATCTAGAGAAACGGGTCTAGAGAAAGTGTCACGATTGTGTCAAAAATGTGCAACAAAGATGAATCTCCTCTTCAATGGCTGCTTATGATATGAAATAAAAGCAGTGAGATCAAACTGATATTGAAAATGCTCATTATGTTTACATGTACTTTTACTGTGTAATAACAAACTGGGTGCGGTATCCTGTGATGTAATAACAATCAGGATCCCATTCATTAGGCCAAGAAATATGCAAGATTTGCAATATATGTTAAGAGATATGATTTCTTGAATTACTGAGTTTAGAGGACTCAAGCACCCCCAAAAAACATGTTACATCTTATCAAGTTTCCTCCTTTTAAATGAAATTACCTTTATTCAGTGTAATTCTGTGAGACTCTGAGAGTATTTTTACCCCAAAAGTCAAAATGTTCCTAAATTTGGGTTCCTAAAGGTTAGTTATTACCCATCTTTTATTTGTCAAAAAGTTTTTATTTTCACTCCACATACAGAAAAGTAATTAAGCTTCTGTAATAATAGTCTTGTAGCGACACATGACAAACAACATTAGATCGACCTAGTGTCTTTCAGCCTAGCATACAATCAACAGATTGTTTCTTCTTCATGATCCAGTTTTATTCATGCTGCTTAAAAAGTGAGGCGTTTGTTCGCTTTTGAGTTAAACGAGAGATTCAAAATGTAGGCCACAGGTTTATGCACAGTCGGTGACTCGCATGATTTGCTGCACACTCTTTAATTTCATCAAATGTTTCTAGCATCTTGCACTCGGTACCATCGCATACCACCATGAAAGGCCAACAACAGAAAAAGTTTGAGAAAATTATCCACCCAAATGCACCATCTTGGGCTTATCTCCCAGTTGCCTACAATCCTTTGCCAATAAACTTGCCAAAGTAGCAGTACTCGTCCAGGTTCCTATCCCTCACTATATCAACACTTGAAATGCTGGATGTGTGTGATTTTACTGAAGTAGTTTGGTTCATGTTGGCCCCACCCCCCTTTGTGGAATAGTGCCTGTTTTCTTGGTTATATGGAGTTTGTTTGCTTACATACCGGTTATTATATTACCGGCCTTTTGCCCATGTGATAATTTAAGTGTTATGGAACTTCAATTGTTTCAATTGTTTGTTCAATGGAATCGTCTTTTGAGTGCAGCCTCTGGGCCACAATTGGAGATATTTAAAAACATTTGAATTGAACTGAATTATGCAGGCAGCCTCGTACTATTGTACTCGTATGGGGTTCCAACCCTATGCCTACAAGGGCTTGGAAACAGGAAGCAGGGAAGTGGTTTCGCATGCTGTCAAACAAGACAAGGTAGGATTTTTTTTAATGGTGATTGGTCAATTTTTCTTCTGAACTGCAAAAAGTCATACTTATGTACATTTATACATACATACATCACCTTCTGTTTAGTACTGTACATTACGTTGATTTTTTTTAAGAGACATAAGTGGTTGGCAGTCGTCACAGTTTCCTACTCAGTAGCCAACTAAGTTGATTTAAAATGATCTTATTTATCATTACTCAATAAAGTGTACATCATCCAACTTGTATTAGGCAGAAAGAAGAGCATGGCAATTTTACATTTCCCTGGAATTTCTTTATTTTTCCAAAGTTTTCTTGCCTTCTCCTTTGATACATTTATCTGTTGTAGAATTCCTCCTAGACGTTAATTCAGCCATGTTGGCTTGTATTATTGGCACACTTCATGCATTGTAAGGATTAGCATCTTCAATTTTGTTCAGAGTGAACTTTGTAATTACGTGATAAAGCTTTATGGAAGCATAAATTTGTTGAATTAACGATTAACTTATCAGCCACCTCCATTGGTAGTCCAGATGGATGGTCATAGATGATGGTTTGGGTTTATACTCAAAGGGCATACGTGAATTTATCAGTTGCAATAGAGGTCATCTTAGGTGGGACTTGATTGAAAAGGAGTTTGTCCCAATGTGTCCTCAGAGCATTTGTATGTAGATTTAAATGTTGACGCTCAGGGCTTGGTTCAGATGGACATTGTTACTGGGGAGTACCAATATGATTTCTTTTAGGGTGGCATTTTAATGGAAAATGTGATTTTTTTTTCATTTCTAATGAATTTTTCACAAATTCAGAATGTTTGGCAGTTAATTCATATTCAACCATTCACATGTGCCTGTGTGTGCCTGTCTTTTGCTACAGTTTCTATCACAGTCTGCATTCTATGAAGCATATAAATTGATTTGTGTAATTTAGCGTGACATTTTGAATAACATGACTGTGCACCTGCTATGAGTTTTATATACACCCATTTACAAATTTCGGTAAAATTTCGGTGACATTCAGAAGGACGAGGAACAGGACATCCATGTACCTGAAGTAAAAGGACATTATAAATGATACATTGATGTATAAATCTTTGTTCTTGAATGTAAACTCAAACTGAAATTTCCACAGATCATATTTGTTTTCCAATCACCATTGAACCCATCGGGAAAAACAACCGAGGGTGAGTGAGAACTGTACCTTATACTCTCTAACTCCCGACACTTAGTTAAACCATATGAGCACTTTTTCCCATAGTTTTTTATTACATTTGTAGGTCAAAACCTCAATCTGCTATTAAATGATTTATTGAAATGAGTCTAAATATGTAAGTTACAGTGTAGCTCATTTGTATGCACTTCTTCAGGTGGAACTGATGCGCCTGTGGCATTATTCCTGTAGAAATGAGCAATTTATCCGTTCAAATGTCTCTACCTGTCAATGTGGATTGTACCATTTGAAACCTGTGATAGCTCTATAACAGAAAATGTGCTGCAGCTGTTGTCAGCACTAGACAACGGTTACTACATGCTCTCCCAGATGCAATCGCTACCGTGAGGTACATGTACCTGCAGAATTGATGTGCATGTGCCTTGTTCTCAACCCTGTCTAATGCAATACTTTTTTCCAAAAATTCATGTACAGAGATGGGTAGGCACCTGACTCTGCATGGTGATGGTGTGAAAGACATTGCCTTCGAAGTGGAAGACCTTATATCCATCTACAAGGTACATGCACTGTAGTTACGTGGAGGATGTGACCCCTGTGCAACAGTAGTCAAAAATGGACCATGTTCTTGAGTAGGCCATATTGGAAATGAAACTGAGGTTAACTCTTCATTTTTGAAACTTATCAAAGAAAAAATAAAATTTCCTATCGCATTAGTACCTGTCTTCTCGGAGTAATAATTTCACATTTGTAATAAAACATACTTTAGTGTTTAATGCCAGATTTGGAAAAAACATGAAAGAGAAAATTTGAATCCACATGATCATTAATTATAAATAGTCTGATACCATCCAATTACATAGTTAAAAATAAAAAAAATTCATTGAACAAGATCAAAAATGGCTTCCTTAGGAATAAGGGCCATTGTTAAAGGTGTCTGTTGACAAGGTACCATCATCGTTAAGGAAGATGAATTTTGTGACCATGCTAAATGCAGTCAAATGCCCCCGTGGTCTAAAGTTCTTTTGTGCTGTTTTTAGCTGTTTGGCATGATAGAGTAGAGTTCCAAGACGAGTGTTTGACCTGGCACACTGCACAGCTCAGTGAAGTCCACAGTTGCATCATGTTAACCTGATTAAAATTCTTTGCTTTATTTTTCAAACTCCTGCAGTCCTTTACCTAGGATGACCCAGATAATGTCACAAACTTTCCACGTGCCCTGTTAAGGCCTTACCTGCCTGCCGATGGGCATAAATGTACCCATGTATGTGTGAGAACTGAAGCATCATCCATACATGTAGAAAGTGCATTGCAGCATTTCATCTTTACATGTACATAACGAAGATAAGTTCCGATTACTACAGTTTTTATGAAAAATGAATGACACTGTGATTGTGTCTTTTCCCTGCCAACAGAAAGCAGTTGAACGAGGTGCCACCAGTGTCAAGGAACCATGGGAGGAGTTTGATGAAGACGGCTCTGTCATGTTTGCCCAGATCCAAACGGTACGCTCACTAATCATTGTAATCACAATACAGTTGAACCTGCGAGCAGATTTTGGTCTGTCAGTAGAACTCTCACACTCTCACAAAGCAAACTAGAGAAAATGTGTTTGTGAACAAACAAATAGCTGTCCCAAAGTTTTTTTCATTGTCTTTTGATGACTGTAAATGAGTACCATAAGTGTGCAATTAATTGGATTAGAAATGAGAGCTTATTTGTCTCTTTGACAACAGAACAGAGGGCTTTTTTGCATTCTTTTTACACACTCCCGTTTGAAGATACATATCTGCAAGATTTAAACCCGATCGGACATTTACTTCAGGAGATATAGGGCCTTAAAGAGTGTGCCTTTAATGTCATGTGACTTGTCTCCTGATGACGTCATCATCACATGGGGTCAAGACTCCTCTAAAGCACTCTCTTTTCAAGATATCTGCAAGATATGAACCTACTTGGACATGTACTTAAGGAGATATAGGGCCTTAAATAGTGTATTCTCCGTTGACATGGTCTGCAAACTCTCCCCTTATTTGCATAATCATAAATGCATTGCCACTCTAAAAAACAAAATTCTTTGATAATATCTAACATAACAATAATTGATTACACATTTCAGATTTTCTGTGTACAAACTTTAAGAAAGAGAGTGCAGGACCACTATCGATGACATCTGTTGCACTATGCTGGACACTTTGGTGCAAAAAAGAAATTTCACTTTTTGTAACTGTGACTAGAAAGGTGCACTGTATGATATACACTCCAAACCACTCTCGCATTCATCGGCAGACACAATGTGGGATCTGTAAGTTAAGGGTCTGATGTTGTCATTGACTTCGTCACACGTCGTGTTTGGGGTTCACGACTTAATACGTCCCCACGCAGATCAGGTGTCATGCCCTTTTTTAAGCAACAAAAGAGTAGAATCTGTGCAAAATTAATAACATTTGACATTTTGATAATGTTGTTATGAAAAAAGCGATATATCGGTATTGGACAAAATACCTTGTTGACGGTGACTATATGTATCAGTATATGATTTGAAGAATACTATACCCAATCAAATTTAATGGAATATGTAAATATTAAAAATTTAATAATAAATCACTTGATGATGTCATCATGACGTAAATATTTATGTATTATGTTTGCTTTATGGGGAATGCTTGTTGTAACTTTGACGATCAACTATAGTTACCAAATTGTGCCTCGAGAATGTGCACAAAGTCAATGGGCTGAAACAAATATTGAAAAATCAATAATAAATCACTTGATGATGTCATCATGACATCATGTTTCTAGGATCATCTGTGCACAAGGGTTCTCCATTGGTATAAGTTTGGAGATCCAAAGTTGCTAAAGTAGCGGGCCAATAGTTTTCTAGTTATTAGACTAAAAAGAAAAATATATTGATAAGTGGAAAACAATAAAAAGTATTTTAATAATATTGTAATACAATTGTCTGTCCATACATTTCTAAAGTACTGTAAATTATCAATCCGATTAGATGTTATAAGTCACGAGATATGATTTTTGTTTTCAAATACAACTTCCGGTCACGTGAGGTCAAGATACCAATTTTCATCTGCAACGCATCCCTGACTATGTGCATACCAAATTTGAGTTAAATCCGTCAAATAGTTTACTAGTAATTAGACTGTAAAGAACGAAAATTTGAATTGAGGTCACGTGACCCCTGATGACATCACGATTACAAAAAGGTTCGGGGCACATCTTCTGATGATGATCAATTACTATACCAAGTTTGTAATTGATTGGACTTAAAATAATTGCCAAAGTGCCCCTTAGAAAAAAGAGCAGAAAAATTGAGATTGTGAACAGCCAATTAACTGTTCACCCCGGTATTAAATCGGAGCCAATTCCTTGTCAGGAAGAAGCAGTTTAGTCATGAATTTATCCTCAGTTTACTCTCAAACGGCATTGGAGTCTAAAACAGTAACCATAACACTGCCAATTTATGTCCAAATACACCTCTGAAAGTGATTATGGGTGTCTGTTTTACCTTTTCATAGTACGGGGATACTACTCATACATTTGTGGAGAGACGCAATTACCAGGGCCTATTTTTGCCAGGATACAAGCCAGCCATGTATAAGGATCCTCTTGTGAACCTCTTGTAAGTGTAACCTTGTAAAATGGGGCTCTGTTGCCTGGACTACACTTGCCATCATGATAATTTTTTTTTGGGGGGGGGTCTTTTTGACACTTAAATTTCATACCTAAATCTTCAGGTAAATGTCATTGTCAGTGCACTGAATGACAGAGAAGCACATGCTTAAGTATGATTTCACAGAAAGATTAGAAACATGAACTTTTCCCTCCAAAGGTGTAATACTTTGTTCCCTCCCTTTCATAAATGTCCACGGCGTCTAACTTAGTTTGGTTCTTCAAATTATATGTGCAGGCCTCCTGGTAAATTGAAATTTGTTGATCACGTGGTTGGAAACCAGCCAGAAGATGACATGGAGACAGTTGCTGAGTGGTAAGTCAAAGGAGATAAAAGGCTTTACATTGCTGCTCACAAACCCTTGCCAACGGTAATATTTCACATTGCATGTTTTGGCCGAAAATGCCAAAACAAGCTGTTTCAAAGAAGGTGTCATGAACACAGTCCCTTATTATATAGTTGGACTTTGCAAATGCTGACCCTTAAGGCTCATTTGTTAAGATTCGTGCAACACTTCTTTTGTTTGATTACTGTTTGCTTTTCAAAAATGGAGAATGTTACAATGCATGGCCGTAGCCAGTGGCTGCTTGAGGGCGACACACGCTCATCCTCCACAGGCCGCTTTAAGCACCTGCATGTGTACAAACTCAGTGGGAACCTTTTGAGTATGAGAACAAGTACGGATGCCTTGCATTACTGCATTCAGAGTATCCCAGAACATGTTCTGACACGGAGAATCCCTGCATGTTTCGACCTCATCTGGTCCAAATTAATTAAAGGATGCTCCATTTCCAGATAGGAAGATGTGACTGACATCGTCAACTGCCATTAATACAAAAGCATGTTACGTAGCCTGTGTCTTTGTGGATTGCTCACTCGCGCTAATGTTGTACTTAATTACAAAAAAGTCTTTTTAACCCCTCTTTTCAGGTATGAGAAAAACCTGATTTTCCATCGCTTCTGGTCAGTAGATGATAAACAGGTAATTGTTGCAGAATGTGAAAAAATATATATTTCTACCATTCACACCAGAGGGTTCCATCTGTCTGTCCATCCATTAGGGCGCCCCTACATTCAGCCGTCCGCCCAATGTCAAACTTTTTGCTTGTAGATACATATGGATAGTAGTATATGTATGTGTCATTTGTGCTTGTTTGTTTCAATCTTGAGTTTTATCAGCCTTAGAACTGCATGTGCACGGGAGTGTTTTAGAAGTGTTGTTAACATACGTGTACATATTCAATGAAGAAATCAAATCCCAAAATAATGTCAGGGTTTGTGTTTCGCGTACATCATGTATATATATGAGTACTGTAGACTCCTGTGCTGTATGCACACATGAGTGGGTACAAAGGGGAAAGGGAAGGAGATGGATGGGAAGATGGAATGAGGGCTCGGAGTAGGAGATGGATTGGATAATGGGGTAGGGGACGGAGTAGGAGATTGGTGGGATGATGGGGGGGGGCAAAACCTTTAAAGTGCCATTCATGTTGCATCCGGGACGTAGTCATTTATCAGCCAATTTTATTTTTTTTTCCTTGCTGTTTGTAAAAATTGTGGCAAGCTGGGGCTTGGTTTGCATGATTTTTTTTAAATTTAGCAGCACCATTCGTAATTTGCATGGATGACTCTTAACATGAGCTATTTTTGCGGCAAAGAAATTTGGATTCATACAAAGTAGCGAGCCATGGCAGCTTCGCCATTTTAGTTTTGGACTGTTTAGAGCAGTGTTTTGTGGTTTTGTTGCAGATTCACACCGAGTTCAGTGCACTGCGATCTATTGTTGTCACCAACTATGAGGAGACAATCAAGATGCCGATCAACGAACCTGCAAACGGCAAACGAAAGAGCCAAATCCAGGTAGTTATTTCACAGTCAAAAAAATTTGTCACACATTGTGGCCAGTTAATAAGATTTCTAGCATTTTTTTTTCAATTATTACTATTGCTGCACCAGTTTAAACCGGGGGGGAGGATAATCACAGAATTGGTTTCAATACTTTTACTTATTTTTAGACTGCTCCATGTATTTGATGTTGAAGGGAGCTCATGATAAGTAAGCCCCCAGTAGTGCCAAGGGAGACTGGAATGTACGGCTATCTCAGCCAGTAGTTTAAGGTATCTAGGTGTATATTGTGGGGGACCTTAAGTCTCCCCCCTGCCCCTCTCGATTGCGTTGATTTCACAACTGCAGGGAGCTTTGATACCGTCTATCACTAGAGGGTGTTTCTGAAAGGAGAAAGTACTGGTCACAATCTGGCAATAGATGGTGCTGTCCTTTGTGGCTTCTCTTTGCTTCTGCGTACATAAACTTGCAGATGAGGACAGTTTCTATTTTGAACTGGTTCCTATCCCCCTCTCTTTTTCACAGCAAAGGATGATGTGGCTGGGGACCAGCCTATCTTCCCTGTCACTGGCTGCATCAAATGGACCTATCAGGGTAGAATCACATTAATGCGGCTTGTGTGAAAAAATGTACAATTGGATGATACACAAAATGGACGCTTGACATGCAAATTCTGAGACAAACAAAACTCAATGTAAACAATTCCACAGGGTTGTCTCTGGGGCAGGCTTAACTTGCCAACTGTTATAGGTCAGTTCCTGAATACTGCTGAAGATGACACAGGGTTGATGGTAACCTTTGGCGTCATCCCTTTCTGGTAGACTTGTCTGTTACTTCCAGGCCACAGCCTGGTAATTCAGACATGGACATGGCAAGGCTTCACTGCCCCTGTTTGAGTCTGTGCACAGATCCCGAGCAAGTTGAAATTCACTCACCCACTTCAGGCTGCATCCGAATCTCTTGTCTAGAGCTAGGTCTAGGTCTTCGCTCCATTCGAAATGCGTGGAGACGCATAGACAATAGACCTAGCCGTAGCTCTGGAAGCCCTTTTCGGATATGGCCTCAGTTTTGCTGTAACCAATTTCACTGCCACAGGAGTACGTGGACTTCTATGGAACTGCAGGAGTCCAGCACATTGCTATGAACACAGACAACATCATCGATGCTGTTGGCAACCTCAAGGCCAGAGGCCAGGAATTCTTGACCATACCTTCCACCTATTATAAGAACCTGAGGGAGCGGCTCAAGTCGGCCAAGATAAAAGTCACGGAGGACCTGGACGTGGTAATTACTGTCACCTTTTGGATATAAAAAAGAAGTTCTCCGCTAGAGCTGGTACTGTCTTTGATTCCAATTTTAATTGAATCTGTTCAGATTTAGCATTGGGTTGAGATGTTGCAGCTCAGTGCCGCTCCATTTTATATGCACTACAAAAACGTCCGATCATCTAATCTCTCCTTAGAATTCTGGATTATCTGTTCTGAATCTATATCTGTGTCCACAGTTGCACTCCTAAGTAAAATGGCACACTGCCGCACTGTTAAGTTCCAAATGTGAAATTCTGGACTTGCATCACTTGTCTGTGCTTTCAACTTGAACTTTGTCAGATTGAGAAGCTGAACATCCTGATTGACTTTGACCAGGAAGGCTACCTGCTGCAGATATTCACCAAACCTGTCGAGGATCGCCCTACCCTGTTCCTTGAGGTTATTCAACGCCATAACCATCAAGTAAGAACAAGGGTTGTTAACTGGGTGTAGATTTGAGGGAGCCCATACCCTCTTTTCCATTCACCCCTCCACTGATCATGTGCCATTAGGCTGAACCAATCCCTTCACCAGTCCACCTTCCCACACATTGTAGGGCCCATTGATGTTATTTTTTTTGGAAAAACTGATTGAACAGAAATCCAGAACAGAAAGTTTGTGATACATGGCTTGTCACTCATGTACAAGATCCTGGCTCAAAACAGGACGTGATCTAAAGGAAACCAAAACGAATAACGGCCAGAATCAGTGGACATCAACAGACAGCAAAATGACAGTACAATTTATAAAATCATAAATTAAAACTAATAAGCAAGTGACCCCCCAAGAAAGAGATTTAACTGCTCAAATTCTTGACATTCTGACACTAAGACCCCTTCCCAATTTTGGTGAAACTGGACTATTTCAAACCCATGTAATGCCAGGTATTATGGATCAGATGCTCAGAGTGGTTCATCTGTACAGGAATTCCCTAGACAGTGTGAATAACCCCCCAGTGGAATGAACACACACCCCCAGTTCCATTCTGAGTGATGCTCATTTTGAGCTTTTCAGACTATTTATCCAGATCCAGAATAGAATAGCATCACTCATCCTAAGGTTACTCTGTGGTTCATTCCATCCAAATAACCAGTGTTTTGATTTGACACAATTCATTATCCTGTTTTCTTTGGCAGGGTTTCGGCGCGGGAAATTTCAAGTCTCTGTTTGAGGCCATTGAGCAGGCCCAGGCAGAGAGAGGCAATCTTAACTAATCTTCACATCCTCCTTTAATGGTGGAGAGAACGGAAACTGCACGGAAACCTGCCACCATACCCAGGCTGTGACACATTTGGAGGATATGCATATTAGGTAGATCTGACCCAGTCCACAGTCCGCCTAAATCCTTACCATCAAAAATTGAAGCTTACCTCCTCATAAACACACTGAGTGTCACTTGAGAGGTAACATTTGCAGAAGTTGTGTTACAGAAGTAGTCTTGTTTGCATTGGGAGCTTGACCAGTCTTCAAAGTCTGCTGAGTGTGGACCGGTGGAGTCTAGTTGAGTAATGTTATCTGGAGTTTCTTCTTAGAGAGCGAATATGCACACTCCAGAGAATTTTTCTATTTTGGATGAGGTCAACCATTGTGGTGGCATAACTAATCTGTTTCCCCACCAGCATTTACAGGACATCAAAGCACTCCAGAATAACAGTAACCACAACAGAATCTAATTTTTTAGTTTGAAGATAGAGTCTTTAATTTCCCCATTGTCTGTTTCTGTTTTAAGTATACTTCACAGTAGGGATTTTTTGGGTTGGCTTAATTATGTCACCAGCTTCTTTTTTTGTCTTGGACCCTTGCTTTGTTCGAAATTCAAATATACAAATCCTTATTAACTTTTATTGTTCTAAGTATCATTGCCAAAGGTTTTGCTTCATTTTAATGCCATTTAATTATTGCCTATCCCAATTTTAACACTGTCACTGTTAATGATGAATCTGTGTCATAGACACATATAATAAAGGCTCTAAGGCCCACTTCAAATGTCAAACTTCTGCTGTTTCTAATTTGCAATTGACATAAAAGCAAAAAAGTTCTGCAGTTGCTTTAAACATCTATTTACTCTTGAATGTAAGGCAGTCTTTAAGCATGATGCACCAGGGAAGAAGACAAGATATTTCGTTTTTCTGTGATCAAATTTACAGGGTTCTTGTGGCCCGGAAAAGTCATGAAAAAGTCATGAAAATTTGTTTTCATTTTCCAGGCCTGGACAAGTCATGGAATTTTGTCATAATGACCAAAGTGATGGAATTTTTCAAACACTGTGTGTGATTCCTGTTATCAGAAACAAGTGCGTAAAATGAGAAATTTTTCTTTTTAACTTTAGAAGTTCAACTAGTCCAAAAAATTGCGTTATTGGATCATGGATTTATATAATTTGGTCATGGAAAAGTCACGGAATTTAATTATCCTTCTGGTGCAGGAACCCTGAATTTATTGAAGGTGATATTAAGAGAGTTTTGATTATCCTTTCAAAACTCCTGCTGCACCTTTCAAGAGAACATTTCACAATCTCCAATGATCTTGTCGGATTGACATTTGGTCAAAGATGTAAGTTGGCCAGAAGTATAATTCTGAATGCGAATTCAGAGAAAATGATGATTCATAAACTGACCTTGGCAATGTTCCTTTCTCACATTAGACAAGATTAGAGTGAAACACTTACATAAATCCCCGTCTCCAAGGCATTGGTCGGGATATGCTTATGAAGATTCTCCAGTGGAGATTGTAATCGTGCTGTTGCCGAAAACTGACCAATATTGTTGGTGAAGTTTGAAAAAGTTTGTGAATCCATCATCAGAAATTTGTTGGGTGTGTCAGTCACTAGCAGGGTTTTCCAAAAACCAAAGACTAAAATATTATATATTGGTTTTAATGCTGAACTGAATTGGAGTGGGTGCATGCACATTTTCAAATGGTCCCAGTACAATTCTGACTTGGGACATGCCAATTGCATCAGACACCGCAGATACCCAACGTTTGAAGCCATGCTGCTCTTCTGCCGTTAAACCAGCAAGACCTGGCAAACTTCAGCAGACAGTCAGCAGTTGCTTTAAACGTCGACTTTCTACCGTGTCTAATTCAAATTCTGCACCATTTGAATGAGACATGGCAGAAATTTGACATTTGAAGTGGGCCTAAGAATCCCTGAACCTAATTCTGAATGGAATTATTTTAGTAAATATCTGGCATAACAGGGCAATGAAGGAATGAGAATTGAGTGCAATGTAAGTTGGAGAAGAATGCTCTATATAATGTTTAATACAGTGTACAATGTTGACTGCACTGTGAAATGCCAGATGGACTTGTATGTAATGTACCACCAGGTGACATAGGAGTTCCAAGGAAGGTGTGGGGGATTTACCCATCCCCCTCCAACATATGGCACAAAACATAGCTAATGGGGGTTGGTCACAGATGGAGTGTTTTCTGGAGGGCAATAAGTTAAATGCTTTATACTTGGGAATAGGCTTTGAGGCAGTAGTTTCAATGAAACAGTAGAGCACTTTGTGTTCTGACAAAGGTTTAGTTCCCTTTTGCAGTTCAAAGTGGATGGAATAAATTTGGCCTGGCCAGTTTTGACCTTGAAGCGGACGCTGATTCTCATTTCAAAATAGAAATCACTTCTCGGGTTGCATTGCATTTATAGCCTTCACACTGGTACACAGTGAAGGTCAGGCTATGGAGTGTTCAAGACATGGCTAATGTGATGTACGTACAGTGTTCTTCCAGTTGATTGTGTTTGTATCACATATTATGTTTGGGGTGTCCCAAAAAGGAAACCTAGTTATCATTTACCTTTCAGGACACCCCATATAGACTTTGTGCCCACAGTACATCAGTCCATGGTGCAGAAACCATGTACACTTTAAGTCTTATCCCAGTGTGACTAGGAGTGTTTAAGTACTGTTCACATCATGAGCATTTGAACAGCAGTACAATAATTTTATGAAATGTGAATGGGTGGCCACTTCTAATTCCTTGTAGCTTTTTATTACATGTAGTGGGCCCTTTCTGTGAGTTGTACCTCCCACCAATCTTCCCTGTGAGTGAAAAGCTTGAAATTATATTTCAGATCCATGGAGTTTTATTCTGTTTGTAGTTGTCTTTGGTTTTTTTTCTGTAAAAGGGAAGAGTTTTGCACCTGGTGGTTGTGGATTACAGGATTTTATTTCAACAGGGAAATCAAATAGTTTTACACTGTGAGAATCAGCTCTGCGTTCTGGTACATTATTGTTATTATTACTATTAATATTAATGGCATGTTATTTTCGAATTTTGTTTGGGTAGGTCACCAAGGTTCTATAAACCACAAATGCATATATGACTTTTCTTTGACTGTGTTCAGATAAATTGATGATAAATATTGCCATAATAATGTACATGTTACAATTACACAGAAATCAGTGTATCTAAGTCTTGCAGCATGAACTAAGAATGGTTTTCTTTGTTTATTCCATATTGAATTTACTGTGCATGTTCTCTTTCAGCACTTCCACTGATGTGTCAAAATGAATGTAATACAGAGTTTAGACTTGCTTATCTTATTTTTTAATGAAAGCAGTTACAGGATGAGTTATACTTACTTCTTGTTCTGAATACCGTATGCTTAACAGAAAGGCTATAATCATGTTTAAGCTATGCTTGTTTCATTGCTGCCAAGTCAGTGAGACTTAAATTCAAACCTTTTGATACAAATTCATTCAAACTTCTCACGTGGCAATGCTGGATATAAAAATAATCTGCTTGTGGTGTGCATTCCCAACATTATTTTAGAAAAACAATGGATGAAAACAGAAAAAAAAACCAGATGCAGTAGACAAAATAGAAAATTGGGATTTGATCCTTGGCATATTGCAGGTGTTATTTACATACCATCAATAGTGTGAATGGTATTCTCATCTCAAAAGTTGCTGGTACCTTATTCTGCTTGCAAATATGTGGGCTGGTAATTTTCCCCCGAATGAGTGGTAGTTTGAAGTTGAATATATTATTCTAGATGCAAGTTCGTGTGGACGCAAACCAATAAAGGCTTAAAGTCGAAGGAGTTTGTTTGTTTGTTTTGCTGTTGTTCAGTCCCTCTGAAATTCTTAATTCTTTTCATAAAAAATGTACATGTACTTTGTAACTTTCAGCTTGCATAATGTGCATTCAAACATGCTGCAGATTTTTGCTTCAACAAGCAGTTCATTGAACAGCTTATAAGATACTGCTGTAATGCATACAGTGTTTGGGGCTCGGTTTAGAAAACCCTTCAATCAAAACGGTTAGAATTCGGTTTAAAAATCCAATGATTAAATTAAAAATTCAGGCTTTCGATAATCACATCTGCAGACGTCAAAAGAGGTCGCCCTTCGCTCCACTCCAGTTACAAGCTCTGCGCGGCCTTTTGGCGCTGAAAGCCCAGCCGTGTTTGTTCACCACTGCAGAGGCACGCACTCCAACACAGCGATTTTGACAGTCTCTATTTGCAATGCCAGGTTGAAATGTATCGGTATGGTACAGATATCCAAAGTGCCGATAGCGGGACAATACCGGTGAAAAACGCGAACAGGGAGTCCTTCAAGTACGGTAAGCTGATCATCGGTACGGGTATTAAGTCTGGCTCAGTGCTTAAACTGGTTTCTGCTTTGAAATATTCATGTAGGCCTGTCTTCTCTTCAGCCGGAATTCCCGGGTTTTTGCTCGTCCGAATGTGTTCGGCAGTGAATTTTAAAACTGGTGGGGTGCCGGTATTCCTTATCACATACTTTGCATTTGAGTGGTTTTCTGTCGGAATGGACGAGGGAGTGCGTCTTGAGATAGCTGCTGTAAGCGAACTTGGCTGGGCACTGAGGGCACCTGTACGGTCGCTCCCCGGTGTGAACCCGCAGATGACTGCGGAGGTTCTGTGCGCACGTAAACGTTTTCTTGCAGTGATTGCATTTGTAGGGCGCCTCTCCTGTGTGTATCCGCCTGTGGCTGGTTAGGTTGGAGCTCTGGGAGAATGTGGCGTCACACTGGGTGCATTTGAACGGTTTCTCCCCAGTGTGGATCCGCATGTGCTGTTTGAGCGAATAGTTGTACCTGAAGCCTTTCCCGCATTCTTTACACTGGTAACGGTGTCTGTCTTTGGTACTTTCGATCTCTTCTCCAACCCCTCTCGTCTTTCCGCGCTTTCTTCGCAGAATGGCGCCATGGCACGACTGGTGAATTTTGTCCACGTGCATCTGTAGCCCGCCCTCCCTTTTGAATTTCATTTTGCAGACGCGGCACTTGAACGGCTTTTCGCGCTGGTGGCTCTTCTCGTGCGTTTTGCAAGGTCCCTTCTGGCTGAACTCGCGGTCGCAGAAGTTGCATTTGTACGTGACTGGCGCCCGTTCGTGGCGGCTCATGTGGAGTTTGAACCCCTTCAGGTACTTGAATTGCTTGTCACAAGTCTGGCATTTGTACGGATTGTGGCCCGTGTGAACGCGGAGGTGGGTGTTGAGATTGCTACTTTCGCTGAAGCGTTTGTTGCAGTAGCTGCAGACGTACGGCTTTTCTCCTGTGTGAACACGCAAGTGTTTCTCAAGATTGGCATTGCTGCTGAAGGATTTTTTACACCTTGTGCAAGAAAATCTGTCAGATTTTGTGATACTGCCGTTTTCTGCTGGACGATGGCTTGGCTTTGAGGCCCTCTTGTTTGTGGCTCCTTGAACTTTGTGTGTGCACACTCTGCATTGCTGGTGGGACCGTTTCTGGTATCTGGCTGCAGGTTTTCTCTGACGTAAACGCCAAGGCAACGTGTAGTCTTTTTCGGGTATTATTTTCGGACTCACCCTCTTTTCGACGACCGTTTCGCTAAAGTTAACGTTATCTACTTCATGTCCCGTCAGTGACTCGGCATCTTGATAGCCAGAGTCCATTTCCTCGCAAGAATTCTTCGTGGTGTTCCCTGTCTCTCGTGAAACGACAGTCAGCTGTCCTCCCTCTTCTTTATTCACCCTGGGAGCAACTTCTTCCCGGCAATTCCCTCTGCTTGACGAGAAGTCGTGTCTGTGGTGCTCGACACTGAATTCCAGGGAAGAAATCCCTTCTTCTTCCCTTGACTTTGCGTGCTGTGTACTGGGCTTTAGCCTGAACTTCAGGTACCGTATCTGGTGATTCCGTTTGTGGGATGAATAGCGCTCGAACGTCTTGAACTTCCAACCGCACAGCTGGCAGACAAAAAACCCACGGTAAACCGGCCTACGGCTGTTCGGGGTGAGATCTTTCTTGAGCTTCACTCTACTTATGCCAGGATTCTTTAGCCACTTGTGAACCTCAAAAGCAGAGACTTTAAGAATAGGAAAGCTGTCGTCGAAATGAATACCTTCGTTTTCAGCCCGGAACGGCCAGTCACTGCGCCGCGCTACCAAGGGTGTGTCCTCATGGTGGCGTTTGCATACGATGCATCTCTTGCAACTAGTAAACCCTTGAAGGGAAATGAAAGAAAACGGAACTTTTATTGACAAGAAAATCTCCACCAAAGGTTTGTTACTTCATCTAAGATATTTTAAAGCATGTTTGCAAAGTTTCTTTCGAAAAGAAGACCTAACTGTTTCTTAAAGATTTAGCAGGCCTACACGCAAGAAACCCTGAAATACATGTGGAAGTGATCGTGTTGCGACCCTGTGAATGCAAAGATGGTGCTAGGATGCTGCCTTGGTGATTTATTCACCCCTGTTTGACAGTAAGATAGTTACTATCACTGGAGTCCAAAAGGGCGAAAAAAGTGCTACACATATTAAGCTGAGATTGTGGAAAAGTCCTTCCGCGAAGGACAGAATGGATTTGTAGGCCTACCAATTGTTTTGTTTACCTATCGACTTCTCTTTCTCTATCCATGCTGGGTCAACCTCAATATTATTCAGTCCCAAAATCAACTCCCGACCTTGACCTATGGCCTTTGTGGTAACATAATAGATCTCCCCTCTGCATTGGTAGGCAGCCATGTTGACACCAGTCCACGACGCATAGGTGGATGTCACGTGATGAAGCCAGTCTGTCCTAGAGCCGTCGCTGAGACTGTGGAAATGGCACAGTTTGCCGTCGCAATATATCTGCATTTATTATTTTTTAATCAAAAATAAATAAATACGAAATCCATGACTCAGGTAGATCTGGAAAAGAATACATATTTGGATGGTTGTAAGTTCGAGAAAACTGAAAGAAAAAAGTTAAATAGGCCGAGATGTTTACCTCCCATGTATTCGTGAACGGCCAGGGATTAGTCTTCTTTGTACACAGGTCAATCGGTACGATGTCCCCTTGGAGTGGACCAAATCGCACTCCTGCTTCGATGGGATGCACTGCCCAGACTCCTCGGGCTTTGTTTTTGCCTCCGCGGCACACATACAAGCAGTGCGGTGCCATGGCAAAGTGTTCTTGGAATGCCCCCTTTGCAGACTTTTCCTATTAGTGAAAGACTTCCCAGGTCATCTTCTAGGTACAATTTTTTCCTCTCGTTAATTCTTCCGTAACTTTCTCGAGTTTGGGCCCAGGCATGCAGTGCCGTCTTCAGAATTGTATATATTCCTTGTTCTCTCGTCACGTTCTGTTGCTGATTTGTGAAAATATTGTTCGTCCTATCGCTGTACAGTTGTCTCTTGATCGATGAGGCATATCATGCATACTCAGTCTATGAAGTAAAAAGAAACAAACAAACAAACAAACAAATTGGCATATGGGTGAGGTCGGTGGAAAAAATGGGGTGGGAGGGGTGATCCTGTAGCCACGAGCATCCCTAGGAAGGGGGCATAGCTCTTTCTGGGGGAGCACAGTAAAAGACTGACCAAATATAAAATTGTGAAATGGGTCAATCCCGAGGCGTTCGAACTCGTTCCAAGGAACTTTGTGATTTCAGTCTCCTTCCCCCCCCCTTCCAATTTTAAGATAAGAGGGAAAGTTCCCCTCTTGTCCCCACGATGCCCATGGGCCTAATCAACCTGGGTCCAAAGTAGCCTAGAGGATAATCCCCGTTCCCAAGATCGTAATTGATAGTCACTCGATATTGAAAAAGAAAACAAAATCGTAAAATCCTGAAGGAAACTGTGATGCACAGTCGTGATTGTAATTGATAGTCTCATGATACAAAAAAAGGAAAGAAACACGTATATTGCGCTGAAAGCCACGCAACAGATAACGCTTTCCATGTCGCTAACATGATGTCCCAGTGAAAGTTACTGATGCCGCGCATAGCTTTACATAATGGATATTACTTCGGGATGGCTGCTACTTTGGGGTGCATATCGCGTACACGTGCACACGTGTGTCGTGTCGGTTGACCTTTTGTTTTAAACATGGCACTGACGCGATGGTCCCAGTTTCCTCTACGTAGTTCCCTCAAAGTAATGGCGTCCGGGTATGCCAATCCACGCTAAAGGGGAACACATTAGTCAAATTTAAGGTCGGTAAGTCTGATGATCAACTTTCAGAGGGCTGACAAGACAAAAGCGAATCGTTGCGTGGAGAAAGCGCGAATGCCCCGTGACAGAATTGTCCCATGTTGGAAGGTCCCGCTGAAGAGTTGGTAAGGCATATCAAACTTCAGTTGGAGAGACAAGTCGCAGAGTTTATAAACAATGAACCGTGAACCGTAATATTTTAAGGAGAAAACTCCTCACCTTCTTGGGAGGGGAGTCCTCGGCCCAGAAAGACGCGGCAACTTCACTGGAGGAGACTTAGAATGCAACTTTTCTCTCTCATTACCGACCGAACATGCGAAACTTGGAAGTCAAGTTATTCCTGGCACGACATGATGTGAAGATCGAACCACAGGAAAGACAGAACATGGAGCTGACTGGCAAGGATTGCGCGCGCTGCAGCTAAGCACGGGCAGAGGTCATGGCTTGCTGACCGAGTGAAAACGCGGATGTGCGTCGTCGCTCTCCCCCTTGGCACTGGGACGATCGCGATTATCTTAAAGGGTACATTAATTTTGTTGGTATTAAACACGTCATTGTGATGGACATTGAACTGTAAATTGTTTTCAAAGCATGTCCTATTATAATTAATGTCAGAGACATAAGGAGAAATTCTTTATTAACTCGTACATGCTGCAAACGAAGTTACTTTGCATGCGGCTATATACTTCAACTGTGTGACCCCTTTAATTAGCAGCCAAGCAGACTTGGTTTATTTTCTGCGACGGAAGGGGGAGGGTTTCGAGATTCCTGACCAGGGCGGGAATGTTCATTAATTTTCTCCAGCATTTTGTGTGTTAATTCAAGCACTATATGCGCCATGAAAAAAGTGAAGTCAGATTGCCTGGAGGAACTTATCATGAGCTTGTGGTAGTCTGTCCCATTCCTCAGTCAGTTCCTTCATGATGACATCGACGACGACAAAGTTCTCAAAGGAATGTAAAGGCACCACACCTACGCATCTCGTCTCTCAAAAAGCGTGTACAAAATCCACACACAACAAAGATTCGTTCAAAAGTCACATAAGACCAACTCAACAAATTCCCCCATTTTTTTGCCCCTCATTTTTTCTGTTTGTTTTTTGATCCTCTAAAATTTTAATTTTGGTCTGTTCTTGTCCATCTACATTATATAGGTGCTTTAATTTCTTTTAAAGTGCATGCTTTGTTGTGTGTGGATTTTGTACACGTTTTTGGATGAAGGGAAATGGAAGAGTCCCCGAAATCGCTTTTCTTTTTATATATTTCAAGAGCAAAAACACTTCTAGTTTCTGCTACCTCCTCCCCCTGCAGTCTAACCCCCCCCCATCAAGCGAGGGCTCAGAAAATGGCATTCTTGATCTATTAGGTGGAGAAAATTGGTCTAAAGCTGAAATTCCTTTTCACCACCTCCCATCATTTTCGGCATTTTGAACTCCCTAAACCCGTCCTAAAGCGGGCTCAGCATACCCAATGCAAGTAGCTAGCTTAATTCATGAGTCGGCCAGGGAGAGGGAAGCTTACGTGAAAGAACTTCTTTATTTTATAAGAAAATACATATAATCAGATACGATGAGGTCAAGAACAGTAAGTTGTTTAATACAGAAAAGTATACCTGAAACAATTAAACCTTTGACCGAATGATCAAAGCGCCCTCAGCCGCGCGCGCGCACGTACACGC
The DNA here is from genome assembly GCF_054643075.1 of Acanthaster planci. NCBI lineage: Eukaryota > Metazoa > Echinodermata > Asteroidea > Valvatida > Acanthasteridae > Acanthaster > Acanthaster planci. The sequence goes on along the minus strand of NC_141785.1, from coordinate 12,598,172 downwards.
AAGTGTGCATGCAGGCCAAAGCGTTTGGTCTTTCATGCTGTACCGTGTATTCGGTACTCGGCCATATTGCATTCACTGAACAAGTAAACGGGCATTTCACATGACTTCCACACACCACCCACAATCACAGCGGACATTATCACCCAAAATCATCAGTGGCACGCCCTGCACGCGGTCACCCCCGCAATTCACATACAGTTTATACTGTCTGGAGGCAGGTGAGTGCTTTTTTGTGTCACTGTTGTTAGATTTAAGTTTGGATCAATTTTTCAGCCAAAACCTAAAATATTTCTATCGCAGTTCGTGTTGTTTTTTACCACTGGGTGTACTGAACCTGCGCTCCATTCGTTCAATGCACTCGGAACCTCTTTCGATATTGGTCTGAGCATGCGCAGTCGGCCATAACAACACATCGCAATGTTTCGCCTAAAATGGCAGCGAGTAGCTTAGAACAAGACGGCGATGGGCTAAAATTGGATCCAAATTTCGAACTTTTGGCAATACTATTGGCCCTTGCTTTTCAAGAGGAAGATGCAGAAAGGTTTCTAGAAGTATATGACAATGTTATTCCGAAATCACTCTCAGTTTCTGAGGTAAGAATGTGGAAATTTTCCGACGCACAATTCCAACTAGCCGTCGGACATGTCGGATCATATGGCCCGTCATGTGCCTGCCTGTACACTCAATAAAATAGGTAATGGCTTTCATGTTGAAAATGTTACAAAGTCATGGTCCAGAGACTCAACACGTCCTGCCTTCCTAATTCAATTTGTCTGGGGGCTCATTACCTTTAGCACCCTGTTCCTGTTATAAGGGAACAAATTCTATTTTTTCGAAACAACTTGGGCCTAAGCTAGGGCCAGGCCTACATGTATCTAAACAAGTTGTTGGTGATGTCCTCTTTCACATTAGAAAGAAAAGAGAACTGTGCTTTTGGTTTTGAGGGAAACGTTTGGGTAAAAACGGAAGTGTACATGACCTCTCGATCTCGGAAGAGAGCTGTGAGCGAAAAATAAGCGAATGTAGTCTGGTTCCTAGCCATGCCAGCCCCACTACTAGTGTGGCACGGACTCTCACTAGGCCTACTGCTCCATCCTTAGCCTCACATCCGTATACGCAATTTGCGTGTCGGCGTAGTGAAAAAGTTTGGCACACCCTCTTATAATCAATTTTTTGTGCACACAGAAATGATCCTCCGCTTTCTTAGCGCCATTTATTTAATACACAGAGTGAGCGATAAGATACTACAATCCTACATGTACCAGTGGGCTCTTCCAAAACTTGGGCAGCAGTTTAGATATGTCTTGACATGGAAGAGCCATCGAGACAGTGAGGGGTCAAGTGACGTAATGTTCAACGGCCTTATTTTAAAGATGGCGACTGTGAGAGTGAGCCCGTGAGATGGAATGGGTGAAGGCCAAAAGAATGGAAAATACCTGATAAACGTGAGCGAAATCATTCAATAAATGGCGCTAAGAAAGCGGAGAGGCTAAGGATCTTTTCTGTGTGCAAAAAAATTGCGCCTACGATTATAAGAGGGTGCGCCGAACTTTTTCACTATGCCGACACGCAAATTGTGTATAGGGATGTGTGGCTAAGGATGGAGTGGTAGCCTGAGTCTATGCCATACTAGTGGGGCTAGTCTTGTTCCTTGACTTGGATGGAGATTTGTTTTGATAAATCCCAAATGCCTGAGTCAGGTAACCAGACGAAAAACGAAATGGCGTGATTCGACTGAGTGGTTGTCTTTTGCCAAACTCGGGTTACAAATTTGAAGTTTTCTCTCTTAAATATTGTCAAAATTTACCAAAACTAGGCCTATCAGGATTAAGAAATGGTTCCTTAAGGTCAAAATGTTAGTTTGAGAAAGTGGACTTTGTTTCCTTACTATAGGAACAGGGTGCTAATGGTAATGAACCCAATTGTATGGAAAGAGTTCCATATCTGAACTTCACTTGACCGTTGACACCCTGTGCATTTACCCTTCAACATGAGTATGACATTCTTGCGGATGTACGGGAAATTCTGTAGGCCTAAGCTATACTATTGAATAGCACGAAGGGTAATTTGCCCCAATGCTGTGTGTTAAAAGTCCATAGTGATGTCACGCCAACCAATAGGCCCTAGGCCATGTAGGCCAAGGGCTAGTAAAGAGGCTACAGCCTACATGTAGGCTAAGCCTAGGCCTACTACTGGCTGACTAGTAGTATGACTATGAGATTGTTTTCGAAGTAGGCCCCCTAGCCTAAATATTTCAATACTTTTCACTGTTAAATTTTACTTTTTAGGACATTGGTACTGGTACACGTACATAGGTGGTCACGTTTGGGTGGGTTGGCCTAATAAACCACTGTTAGGGAAACTTGGTGATGTCTGTATTCATGGTATTTGGTACTCGTACATACAGGCAGTAGCCTGATATTACATTAGGCCTAGTCCTACAGTTGTTTTCCTAGTTCCAGATTTTTCTTGGTTCTGGATCGCTTGAAGTAAAAACCTAGGCTACTTCTTTTGTGTTCTTCAGTTATACATTCTAAGACAAGTTCTGCTTGAAAGGTCAAATGTAGGCTTCTTCTTGTACAAAAATTTTTCTAAAAAAATTATGGAAAAGAAAATTTTAGCCAGATTTCCGTTTCGTACTTAGGCTAGAAATTTTTGAATGGTTTGTCAAAAATCGTGGGATTAAAAAAATTGACAAAAATTTACAAGGTGGAAGGTCACTCACTCCGTGTGATTCCAAATACTTTTTCATGCTCAACATTCTTATAAACTTTTGTGTCTGATTAACCAAAATGACATGTAGACTTTCCGTTTGTTTAAAATTGACCAAAAGTGAACACATTATTTCCTAGTTTCGGATCGCGCATTATTTGCACACAAATAAATGTAAATTGCAAAGTTCAACTACACGGATATCCATGTACATGTAGGAGAAATGTATGTGACATAATAGATTAGTCAAATGTGCGGCATGGGGGATAGTATTGTTGATAGCTGAAAAAGTCAAGTCAAAATTTACGCAGGTTGTACTTTTTAATTCACTGTAATTCTTATTTATGAAATAATTTTCTCTAAATTAAGAAATTCTTCATTAGAAAAACAGCTTGTTATAATGGTTCTGGCTGCAAAATTGATTTCTTGTGCAGTTACTTTTTATTCGTTAAGTTTTTGTCACAATCCGGAACTGGTTAAACAATCCAGAACTAGGAAAAGTGTCCTCGTCACTTTCATTGATCTTGAAAGTCCAAATTAAAAGCTAATTTTGAAAATAGTTTGAACTAGGAAAACAGTTGTATAAAACTAACATTTACAAAATCACAATTTTTAAATAGTCTAGTAGGCCTAGACCTTGTTAAGCCGAGGCTAGGACATGTACATGTACATGTACCTGTAGGTATTTGTAGGCTGTGTACATGTACATATACAAAGTACCATCCCTACTTTACATACCCTGATGCTGCAAGATTCATTTTTTATGATGTGCAGATGTGCATTATCCTAGAAAAAGCCAATATGCTACATGGATGTCCCCAGTGTACCAGTACATATTAGTGGTAAATGATGTCACAATTTTATTTTCATGATGTGATATTGTCTTTTAAAGATTTGAATAACTCACATTGTGAAAATATTTGGGTATCAGCAATGTTATTTTTACATTGGTGATTTTTTTATTCAACCCAGGTTTCTGAATAAAATTTTGAAAATCTTTTCTTTTGTTCTCCCCTAAAAGTTACTGATTTCCATCAAGTACGTGTAAGCAGAACTGACCTCATTTTGCCGTAATATGAAGTTTAGGTCAGACTGCCAACCTTGCAGTACTTCTTCCTGAGGTCAGGCATTACCACACAATAGATTAAAAGGTATTTAAGTGAGCCTTCAGTTCATTAACTTTGGATTTTTTGCCCTGCCTGACGTGTATTATAACATTGTATACTCTATGTTTGCCCCTGAAGGTTTGTGGAAAAAACCCACAAGCGTACTCGGGTGGGACTCAAACACACAACCTCCCACTTACTAGTGCAGACGTCTTAACCACTCGACTTGATCTTGTGGTTCTCGTAATCGCCGCATGGAAATTTCAGCCCGCATCAAAAACCTTGTTTTCCAACAGCTGCGTCTGATTTCATGGTTCTCCTCACAATGTCAGCACTCGCATGCAAATTTCGGCCCACATCAGAAAAGTTCCCTGTACATTTTTTTTTTTAACGGCGTCAAGTTTGTTAGTCTAAAAACCGAATGCTAGCGCTGTTGTATTGAATGATGTCTTTGCCAATACATCAAATGTGCTGGTTGTTTTGGAAATGCATGTATAAAATGATCACAGTTGTGTATCTCTGTATGTATAGAATGCAATATTAAATTGAGGGAGTAGAGACATTTTTTGGAAAAGCCAGTAAGGTGATGTGGACAGAGTTAAATAATTCAGGATTCATGTGCAGACTACAGTATCACATGGATGTATTGTTTTGTGTGTGCACTTGTACATTGTACGTGTACAGGAGGGCCCAATTTTGATTGACAATCTGCACGCTGTCATTGGAATGGGCTAAAGCACATTTTGCATATGATGGTGCTTGGTACGTGGTAGAAAAGTGGCATGATGCACACCCGAGATCAAACTGATGCATTGTTTGGCAGCAGTTGAAAGCCACACTGTTCAAGTACATTTCCGTTCTTGCTGTGGATCATCCAATGGAGTGGTACTGTGAGTTTTTCATAGCCTCAGTGATTCTCGCTGTCAACTCATGCATTTGTATTTTGGGTCAGTTGCAGTTGCTTGTCCCGTTGAATTTTGAAATTCTATTCTCTCTGCAATTTAATTGTTTTTTACAGTCAAAAGAACGCATAGTTTGATGAATTTTTAGGAAAATCCCTCGCCAAACTTGTGGAGAAATTTGCTGACAAAAGATGATGAAATCCCCTAATCACTTTTCCAGAAGTGGCTGATGAGAACTTTGAGATCAACTTTCATTGGCCTTACGGTTCAGAAAGATTCCAAAACATTGAACACCAAACATTTAAAGACATCTGACATGAACGGACAGTGCGTTAAGCAAAATGGAATTTTGCTGGCACCCTTATTTTATGCCTAGACTTCAATGCAGCTGTCTGTACATGGACATGCCAACCTAACATGTTTTACGCATCCGATGTATGGTGTGCTCCAGTTTTAAAAGTACTCACACCACAGAACATTAAAGTATAAATATTGATATTACCGTTGCACCAATGGAATACCTATTAAGAGTTTAAGCTTTGATTATGAGATTTGTGTGTCCCTTATGGTTGAATACACATTTGACTGACAAAGCCAATTCATTCCATGAAGTTGGACAACAAAGTGTGACATTGGAGCTGAAGTTTGAAATTCACTTATGTGTCATTTCCCCCCCCCCAACTAGTAATACTTTTGCAACAACTTCGGCGGACAAGGAAATACTCAGGTATTATGCATCATCCAACAGGTTGTGGATTAACATGGAAACCACGTGTAGTTTAGCGAAGATTTCTCCATGTCCAAGTAGCAATGTTATGACAATTCATTTAAGTTCTAAATACGTGTATTGGCAAATATGAGATTTGAAGCTTTTCATGGTGGAGGAAGCAAGTAAACTAGAAAGGTTTGCAGTAGCACCATGGATATCTCTCTTTTTGAGTACTGTATGAGGAGTTCTGAAAAGAACCTGTGGTACTCAATGTTTCGGACTGTATGCTCTGTCCATTGTCAGGAGACTGCAGAGGGTCCAGTGATAAGGCAGCCTATACGCCTCATCACTGGACCCTCTGCCGTACTTCGGCTTGTGCAGCTTCTGCTATATTTCACTCCGCTAGTCTGGTTCCCTGCCCAAAGATTCCCTGACGACTCTTGATAAAAAAATTTGTAGGGTAGGTAACAACCACGGATATAAATAGATATGACCTAAGGGTCAGGGGTTAGAAGTTGAGAGCCTGGGTGTTTTTGATTCATGGCAACATCTCAAAAACTAATGAGGCTTTTCCCATATCCAGTGGGCAATGTTGCTAGTGCATCCCCACTGAGAATGTTCCAGGCACAAAGCCTGCATAGGTAAAAAGAAAGTTATGTTCTGTTTTTCACTTGGCATCTCGGACAGGGCTACATGTACCTTCGATTTCAGTGTATAAAGTCAAATATTGTGGGATCAGCAGCTGCCATTAGGATACGGGAGTTTACATTCAACAGCTAGCCTGCCTACCCAGCTGGGAATCACTGAACATCAACGGGACCATCTGAACATGCCGAATATACATGTAGACTAGATGACTTCGTTATATTTCGGCTATTTCCATAAAACTGGAGGAATTCCTCCAGTCTTGGTCACATGGACATTGGGTGATACCGGACCCTTGATTTGTAGAGTAGTTGGAATCATCGGGTCTGGTATCCAGACTAACATTGATGCTTACTAGGATAAACAGCGCCCTCAATATGTCGTAATTTTATCTCAGCACTTATTTCTACCCTGCAAAGTACATTTAATAAATTAAACAGAGGTCCGATATACGACAGATATGTGATAAACTGCAAGAATAGTGATTACAACACCAGTGAAAAAGGGGAATTACGGAGGCATTGTCAAAATAATTGGAGAAAAGGTGTTCAGCTGTCCAAAACTCATAACTCGTAACTTCGTAAGATGACGCCTGGTTCTTTTTGCTTATTACAGCTGGACAAACTAATGTGCAGCTTGACTTGTACTTGAACAAAGGGACTTGTGACTTGACCTGTGTTAGACCAAATGACTTGTGACTTGACTTGGACTTGCAAAAAATGCCTTGCTGCCACCTCAGATTGCTTGTGATACTCCCTTTAAGTCTGCTGTTGAAATGTTGATTGTTAAGATGTGTGTGGTGATTGCCCCTTGTACATTTGTATGCATAGTTTGAAAATTAAAGTACAGCCCGACCTGTACTGACATGTAGTGTACCTGTACACTACAGTGTTACATGAGGTGGCCAGGGCCATTTGATGTAGATTTGTATGTTGTGTTATGTGCAGGTTCAGAAAGGACCAGGGTCATAGGCTCAAAAGCAAATTTAACCATTCTCCAGAGGTTGACTTCTACTCCCTGGTACATCAAGGCCAGATCATCTAGTGGGTTGCTTGGTGGTAGACTTGCATGATGAGCTTTTGAACCTTGTATGGAAACAAGGAATTTTAACCTTCATATTTCAAGTTGCATCATGAGACAAGAGTCAGTACAAATGAGAAGAATATAAGACAGTGCTCATTGACAAGTCTGAAACTTGAAAGTCACATGCGTTGTGCATGTAAATTTACACAAAAGTTTTAGGCGTCCTTAGTTAATATCCAAATCAAAAATTTTCCAGAACCCAAGTTCTGTGTAAATAATGACCTCTATACCAGAAAAAAATTCACTGAGTCAACTTGGGATAAACATAGCCCTGTTCACTTCAAATTACCGTTTTCAGCCTGGGACATGATTTTCATCCCATGGTTCAGAAACATCCCAAGGTTCAGAAGCAGGGTTAAGTTCAGTACGGGGTGAAATCTACATGTATATCGGGGGTGACATGGGGTTGCCCCCCTCTTGATAAATTCCAAGTATGAAACACCATTTTCAACATGCATCACCCCTGTGTCACCCCCAACATTCATCCAGTGTGAAAAGTTCTTAATCTTTTAACGGTAACTTACTACCAGTGCTGCATTTGTCCATTTGTTAGTATTACTCTTATTGTGAGGAAAAACCTAAGAGAATGCACAATGTGTTATCTTAAGATGTGCAGTCTGCCACAGATTCCATGAAGTATATGTACAGCACTTGGCACTTCTGTTTTTAGGAGATGCATGCACATGCACAGTATGTACAAGTACATGCATGCAGACCCATTACACAACAGCACCCAAATTCATACCGAAGTTTGTACTGGACATGTACTCACTGTACTGTACTGTTATGATGCAGGCCACATGGGTCACAGGTGAATGAACATGCTCATTGTGCTCATGCAGCCATCTGAAATTGAAAGTGATGACACATGTGTACACATGAAATACCGGGAATAGAATGTGGTTTCATTTTGGAGAGAGTTTTGGAATATGATGTTCACAGAAATGACACCTTTTTTTTCATAAGCCTGCCAACTGTTCTGATTTAAACGGAATTATCCTGATTTTAACAGTTTACAGACCACAAGAAAAAGTTGTCAAAATGGTTGCTGTTTGCCGTGAAGAGCTACCTATGCCGAAAAAAGAGGGCACTGTTAGCCACGCAGGTCATTGAATGTTTCATGTTGGCCACAGTGTACATGTAGTTTGTGTATAAACATGCAGGACTTTCAAGTCTTTTGTGCATAAAATCCAAAAGGGTAAGCAACAAAAGATTTTTGCAGAAATTCAGAGAATTTATAGAGCAGTTTATGTGCAAGAGCTTCACATAAAGGTAGGAACTTTGCTTTCAGCAAAATGGGACTTAGGGATGGCCAAAGTGACTAATGCATTCACTTCAGTAAAGGCCGAAATTCACACAAACATTTTGGTCTTTAGACACAGGCACATGTGTAAATGCAAGGTGCGTAATTTGGACTGAAATATTTTGGGAGCATTTCTGTCCACTTCTGCCGTGTTCCCCCATGGTATTCCTACATGTAGTTGCCATTGTGAATATCACAGCTACCGGTAATCAGGTAATTAAATTTACCGACCAGTCGTAACTTCATTTCACCACCATGAAATAACCATTGAAAGACCATTATTTGTTGGTAATAGTGAACAAAAAATGACTTCTAGCCATGCATTACATGTTCATTCCATTTGGACTAGGACAAATCAGTTTTTTGCATTTATGGATGCATGAGGTTTCAGTAAGATTTTTTTTTCAGCTTTGAAATGAAATTGTACGGTCTGTGAAGTTCTGCAAGGAGACAGTGAAAGGGGAATGGGTTATGATAGGGTATTGTTGGTGTAACCACCCCTGTTAAGCCTGGTGTCACCAACAACACAGACAAATGCAAACCAGCCCGCGACGATTGGCAAAGTTGATCCAGGTTCGACTTTGCCGACTGTCTACATTGAGTACATGTAGCCGTGGTATTCCCATACAAACACGCGTGCTGGCATAACCGACGCGCAGTGATGTCCCTCCAGATCACTTACTTCCACAAATTTTGCCTATTTTCTCCTTAATTAATGCTTAAATATTACACCCTTATTATCAACTGAATAGCTGACCACCAATGAAATGCATGAAACCGGAGTACAGGTTTGGCATCATGAGGCGGTACAGTCAATATAGAAGGGTATACATTTCCCGCAAAAAATCACGGAGTTTCGGATTCCATTTTGTTTCAATTTTCGGGTGGAATGACGTCATGCACTATTTCTTCCATTTGTGTCTGTGTCTTCACGTCTTGCAGGCCATCTGTGTTACAAACGACCATATGGAAACCAGGCTTTATTCATGTGTGCACATGTATTTGCCGACTTAATCCATTTTGGTACCACCTCGTTAGTGGTTTTAATTGTGCAGGCAGGATTAATATGTACATGTAGGTTGAAATTGTTCGTAGCATGGACTCTGTATCATGTAATAGAGAAAATGTACATGTATACCTTGTCATTCCTGCAGCTTTAAAGCTAACAGAGTACAGAGGCCACTGACCAAATTTTGTTGCTCTATTGTTCAACCATATTGTACATGTATAGTACGTGTACATTTACCTGTACACTTTGATTTGCAGTTTGTAGTTTGTACGATCGTGTAGTTATCCATGTACCGTACACAGTGTCATTGGCTCCCATATATACATGTACATGTACTCTGAAGCAAATAGAAGGTCTTCAAAAAAGACTCCACATGGACTGCGTCATGTTAGGATCCATGAACCAGCTAATGTGAATTTATTGATTTGTCATGAATGACTGTTCGGCGCACGATTCATTGATAAGTGAATTGATCTAATCACTCGGCTCTGGTTGTTATCAGCAGTGTCTACATTTGCCAAGTTCCATTTGGTTATTTTGTACATGAGGTGTCTCTGTAAAAGTGCAGAATATACACATACGAGTACCTGGTAGTACAATACATGTACATGAATAATTGCAACATTTTGGACCTTGGGTTGTGCATGGGATGTTCATGTACAGTGCATGCTACATGTACAGTACATGTACATGTATATATACATACATGTACACACTGATAGACTAGTGCATAAAGTGTGGAGTTGAATTTTTTGTAGTGAGTCATGCGTAACTGTTCAACACACTACATGTTTTTCACCAGTCTGAAAGTTGCAGACTTCCAGCATGAACTTGTGTTCTCATGTGAATAGTAAAGCTATTGTGGATGATACATAGCCGTGCAATTTTTTATATATTGATGGCTGTTCATGTAGATCAGACGACCCTGCTGGATATGTTATGTTCGCGAACACAAGGTTTAAAATACCCATAACACCTGTGGACCATGGTCAGTGGTTTTTTAACATTAGTCTTGCAGCAGGATACCAGCACAAGGTCAGCATTCTATTGCATTATCTCTGACATATTTTTTTCTGCAATTTATTCCAAACAGTTTGGTAAATAAAAGGTATCAATTTACATGCAAATTCGTGCATTCTGCCTTTCATTTCAACACCAATCCCATTTAATTTTCTTTGAGTAAATGTACATGTACAAAAATTACAAGTATTTCAAGACAGTACATGTTCAGTGAAACATCTCACCAGCACATTTGGTGCTGTGTCTGTCTTGTAATCTGTATTGTAGTCTAATAAATTTTATGAGGTTCTGAGTACCTGAAAGTCTGAGTACTTTACCAGCCGAGTACAAGAACTGATTTTCAAGTACGAGTACTTGTACCTCTGAATACAACAAGTACGAGTACCTGTCATTATGAATACAAGTCAGAGTACTTTAAGTCTGGGTAAATAGTCAAATTTGTATGTCAAAATGTTTATGAATATGAAGAGTGGATCTACAAACCCTTTTGGAACTGATTGTTCTTATGAAAATCTGCCATAGCTTTCCCAAAGCAGTATGTCTAGGTAAATTTGGAGATTGTATTAAGTCCCAAAACTATGTACATGTATTTTAGTCTCCTTGGCAAAATGCAGAGGTACAACATTTACATGTACACTGCAAGAGAAGGATCATCAGTTGTGATGCATCAATGACAGTAAAAACATTGACTAAGAAGGTAAAATGTAAAGCATCAAGAATAAGCAAATGCCGTTGATGCATGGTCCAATTTCACAGAACTGCAAAGTGCAGAATTGGCCGAAGTGCCAAAAAACTTTGCTCAAAAACACAGGTTACCCACTAAAACTCTGTGTGATTGTCATGCCAACCAAAAAACATGTAAGTAACATTCCGAAACAATATACAGAGCAATAGAGTAGTGATTGGTGATCGGTGATTCACATGGCCATGTGCAGTGTACCATACACGTACCAGTACGACCCCGACTCGTGATGCATTATGCATGCACAACGCGATGGCATAAATGTGGATGGGTGAAATCTGCTTTCCAGACCTATTTATATGCCCACTTTCTAGATTCTATGTCAGGTCCGGGAACCAGACAAGCTACAACTAAATTGAGTGTTACCAGTCCTACTCTTGGACCCAAGATGCCTTCTGCGGTGCTGCAATCCATTGTTGCATACAGTGTGCAGTGTACCTGTAGTTTACAAGGCAGTACACAGTGACAGTGCCCCTTCCGGCCCCTATGTCTGGTGATAGTTCATGTCACAGAATAAACAGGAAGGTCTTGGAACCAAGACCAGGAATACACCGGCGTTTCGCGGTCTTAATTGGCTAAGACAGCAAATGTGTAGGCCTTATGTTTGTCAGACCATACCGAATATCGATCTGCGAGGATCAATCTTCTTGTACTGTTGTGTTTCAGTGGCCGTTACGGGATTTAAAGGTGTTTTTTTAATCAAGTATTGTTAATTGAGTATGAGTACCTCAATGCTCGAATAAAGTTCTGTTCCAAGTATTTTGCAGCTTGAGTACAGGAACTGTTCAAGTACAAGTTCTTGGAAATTTGAGTGTAAGTAAGACACAAGTACTCTGAAAAGGTACTGGAGTGGTACTCGAGTATGAGTACCAAGTACGAGTATTACAACACTGGTTTTTAAACAGCCTGAAATAAATTCTGTGTAGTCTAATAGTACATTTACTCCAAATTTCTCCTCTTAGATAAATCGATCTTGTGTTCTTTGTTCTTCATTATCATTCCAAATAATTTAAATTTGATTTATATCTAACTCATTTTGCTTTTTCCTTCCATCTTTGTTTATTTCCATCCAAGTGTGTGGTGGTAAAATTCAACAGAAAAGCTCGAGATGGTCACTAAAATCAGTGAAGTGGCCGCGTTACACTTGAATCGGCAGGGGAAACACTGCCCTGTGGTTTATTTTTTTTCAGGTTTTTTCATGTTATTCAACTCCTGGTAATTTACATGTTTCTTAGAGCTACATGTACATGTATGTCCTACGACAAAAGGTCACCGGTGAGTGGAAGAAACCAACATGTGCAGCTTGCATCATGGAAACACTCAAGATTGTTACTGTCATTGACTACAATACCTTGTTCGTTTCACTTCCAGTCTTTTAAGGTCCTGAAAGAATCAACTTGCATCAGCACTATTCATTAATATTCATGGACTTGTATGTGTGAAGATAGAGCATTATGTAGGAAGTGTGTGGCCTTATGGACCAAAAACTAAATACCTTGCAAAAGATCCATTAAAATCTCTCTCCAACTCTTTTTTCAAGTATATCAAGTATTGCCAGTTTGTTTTTATGAATCAAGTCTCAAACTTGCCCACTGTGGTAAAAGATAATAAAGTACTAGTAGCATGGTTTGTGGAGACACCATTTGATCCATCCCTCCAGTGAGCAGGTACATGTATGGTTCTGATAAGAACCGGGGGGGGGGGCTCAAACAGATGAACAGAGCAAGCTGTTTGAACATCGAGCCCCGGTTCTTATCAGAGTCGTACCTGCTCATGGAAGAGATAGATCAAATGGTGTCTCTGCAAACCACGTCAGTGTGGCCATCTTCACCATGCAAACCTTCAAATCTGACCTGGGTAATAAAGTATGCTATTTGAAATTTTGAGAAAGCAGCTTTGAGAAGGCAAAGAACCCACAACATCATATTTTGATGGTATTTGAAAATTTTATTCTGAAAAGCATTTCAATCAATTATTAGCGAGTTGAATGACTTCTCTGTTTTTGTAAAATAAGTCCATAAATGCTTTATATACTATACATGCATGAACTCTTTCTTTGTGCCAACAATCTAATCTCTCTTATCTCTGTGCTAGAATTAGACTTTGTTTTATAGCTTTATCTGACATAATTCTTAATTTTTTTGGCTCAGGTGGAGGGTATCAAAGACAGAGCTCGTGATTTAGCAGACTTGCCTGGAGAAACGCTGCTGGAACTGAAAGCTGCCCAGGAAAGTGAAGCTGCACTTTTCTCATCTCCAGCTGTTGGATCTTTGGGTCATTTTGTCAGTAGGCACATCACTGACAGCCTCCATCCGAAGACTGCAGAGACGGAATATTCAAACCACCTACCTCATGGGAAATTTCAGTCCAAGTCAGGGGCTCTTTTGAGTCAACGGCTTAATGCCCACACACTGGCCAGTAGCAGTCCCAACATCCAAGGTGACATTTTGCAGTGGCAGGGCCCTGTGAGTCATCTGAGGAACATTGGACTCCCTTGGAGAGCAGATGCTGAAAGCCAAGCAGGCGTTTCTTACCTCAGGCAGCCGCGTAGGCTTCTTCAAGACACTGAAAAATATCTGGACCAGGAAACATTTCCTGGAGCCACTCTTACTTTGGACAGCACATTTAGGGACACGAATTCCAACCTTGATCCCAATCGATGGAGCACCATGGAGCCTGTCGTTGCACCTAACAAAGTGCAGCAGGCGCGGACTACTGGTGTGAAACAGCACAAAAAGCTGTCTCCGCAAAAGCACCCTGCGACCAGTTCGATAGAGCAACAGTACCTCACGAATGGCACTACAGAAAATGCAAAGAGCCGAACTCCAAAATTTACTGACAAGGAAAAACAATGTATAAAATCTAAACCACCTCAAACTGCTTCAGAAGTTGATTTATGTAAGTCTGAACCAATCGCTAAAATTCCCAATTGCTCTTTGTTGCATCTTGAGAACTCCCTTTGTGACAACAGCTGTGAGTTGGGCGATTGCACAAAGGAGGAGAGGGCTGCCCTGATACCCAAGTCACCACCAATTCCTGACTTCCCACCATTTAAATCCCTTGAGGACGTTGGCCACTCAGTTGGAAAGCTCCTCACAAACAGTCAGCCGAAACACACTACTTGTCCTCCACCCTGGTTTCTGTCCACAACAACAGCCACACTCGCATATCCTGATTCATCAGACGGTGTCATGGCTGCTAAGGTTGGGACAAAATATGGCACCGTCCCAGACTTGCATGTAGACGTATGTATGAACAGTGCAGTAAGCAATGACGGTCCTCATCAAAAGACTAAAACAACTCTTAATTTAGACACACTTTCTAATCACCAGCTGCCTGATGACACACCAGAGGGATCGACTCACGTTGACACTAATTCTTTCAGTACTCCAGAAGTGCCTTCTCATGTAAATAAATTGGCTGCAGATGTCAGTCCTTCAACGGATGGGGCATGTGATCAAGTGGACAATGATGAATTTGATATTAATTTGGAGGAGCAGCCAAAAAACATTGAATGCCAGTGGAATGCTGCCAAGAAAAAAAAGAAGAAAAACAAGAAAAAGAAAGCGGCAGGTTAGTTTTTTGAGTTGTCATGACCTCTAGTGGATATCAACCCCATAGCAATGTGTGTTTTGAGTTTTGTTTACAAACAACAAAGCCAATTTACAGAATAGTACCCAGCATATCAGTAGTCTGAGTACGGTACCTACCATCCGCTTTATTTTTGGTAAAAAAATGATACTTATGAAACACTTTGCTTGTGGTGGACACTGAGTTTCTTGATATTGAATACCCACTGTAGGTCACTTGACTTCGGGCGCAATATGTCTTTTCTGTGTGTCATGCTTCCAGTTTAACCTCTCCTCCAGAAACTCTCACTGGGTGGAAAGATTTCAGGAATTTGCAGTTGTATTTTCACATGGTACAAGGATTGACCACTTCAAAAATTGATGAATTTTCCCATACAGGTTTGCAGTATTGGATTGCATCGGCAACAACATGCGTGTGGGTGGGCAAAGGTCCACCTGCATTGTCCATTTATAAAAGGCCTGTTACCATTGGTCCTTTACTTTGTGCAAATCCAGTTAAATTTACCTGTAAAATTGGCTTGGCCTGACAGTTAAGTATTCATATCCAGCAGAAACCTGATACACACTTGCAAATATTAGCAGTTGTAAAATTCCTTCTTTATTTCCTTGGTTAACCAAGCATTACTTATTTCAATCATAATGAGAGCAAAGAGTGTTTATTGGTATAAGCATACAAAAGCAACAGTTGACACGAAAGAGCTTGAGGAAAAGTATCATAGAGCTGTTTTTGTCAGTGAAAAACTTCTGTCATCTTTTCCCCTTGCAGGAACTGGTTTTGAAAGTGCAAGCTTAAGCAGTGTGAAGTTACCTGTTGGTGCACCTCCCTTACCACATTCGCCTCCAGAGCTACGCAACAAACTCCAGCTGAAAGACTCTCACTCAGTGACCACCTCCAAAGTTACTGCCGGGCCTTCAAGTGAAAATGCCCGACACCCACCGCCTATGGTGTCGTCAGATAGCGTGACTTCCAGTGGTGAATCATCTGCAGATGGAGGTGCATGCACGAGTGATGTCAGCAGTCAGCAGCACAACATGGATGCAGTGAAAAGAGATGCTGGGGACTGCTCTGATAATGTACCTCAAACTCCACAAATCGACAGTGCCACAGGGGGCCTGGGTGCCGGTAAAACTGATTCAAATAGCACAAAGGATGTGTGTGTCCAGGGTGATCCGCTGGTAAAACCGGAACCTGCTAACAATACCCCAGAGGCTGATATACATTTTAAGGCTGACATTCAGCCATACGATCAGTTTCTTTCCAAACTGCCAGCCGTGCAACCTGGCGCAGGTCTTACTGTCAAAAGTGACCCCAGTGACTCTGACAGTGACAAGAATGACGCCAAGGTACAATTAGACAAGGAAGCTGCACCCGACTGGTCAGCCATAGCTGGCAAGCCACACAGTCTGAGTGAGCCCACTGGCGATTCTGCTGACAATGAAGACACCCGCGATTTCATCAAAGTAGAGTACAAACGCTCCCTGCGCATTGCCAAGAAGCGCAGTGTCGGTGTGATTGATGACCACAGGTTTGTTCACTCGTCTGGGAGGTACATGGAAAGGGACAGAGATTACTCCCGGAGTAGAAATTTGCAATCTGCTGGACTGCGGAAATCGAGTAGCGAACCTGCGGGAATGTTTGAACTAGGTGACAAAGACAGTGAAGGTGTTGAGAACAAAGCTAAACCAAAATATCTTTCAGACAGTGTTACCAAGACTGACATGCATCTTACATCCTCTGTGTTGATGGAAACCACCACAGTACAACGATCTGAATTTTCATATGCAAGCAAAGTAAAGTCAAACATGAAAACGTCGTCACTTCCACCGAAGCTCAGTCCACAAGCACTTTTGGATTATGGAGACGACGATCAGTCTGATAACCCAGCCAGCAGCGAGAACTCCTCTGATTCTGTGACTGGAAATAAGCCTGCGGTCTTGGAACCAAAGCCCATGCCTTCAGGAATATCAGTACTAGATAAGAGTGATACAAGCTGTACCAGTAAAAGTGAGTTTGTCGTTGCACACTCTGCCAAAGAACAGTTAGTAAAGAACAGTGTTAGACCTGAGAAACATTACATTGTCTCTCAGACAATGAGACCACCTGGCGACAGCAGCAAGGTAGGACAAGTGAGGAGCTTCCAAAGAAGTAGTTCTGTAGACACCAGTGGAGTGACAAAGAAAGTGTCATTTGATGATAACTCCATTAGGCGTACGGTGCCCCCACAAGGCCCTGAGGCCAGTGTGCAATATTTAGACTTGACATATGCGGGTCGGTTGAAAGGACAACGCCCTGCCGTCTCAAAAGCTGCTGCAGTGCACCCGCAGCTGCTGACCTCAGATGTGCAGCGGGTGCAAGTTGCAGGCTTAAAAGATCTGAAATCACAACCAAAGGGATCTGAACCAAATGAAAAGGAAGTGCTAATTACCAGCAAAGCTACCATTGTGCTCGGTACAAAAACACCAACCCAAAACGACCTTGGTAGAGGAAGCAATGTTATGATTAAACCAGGCAGCAGCAATCTTGTCTCTTCCACAGACTTTAAACCTGTTGATCAACCCGCCAGTTCTCAACCAAGAGCTTCTCCAGCTACCCTTCCATTGACCTCGAGAAATACCACCTCCTCCCCAACCCCTTCTGTTGGCTCTTCCACCTCCAAACCCCATCCCGTTTTTGACCTTGATCCACAAGACAACTTTGACATCACCTTCGGTTCAGTGATTGTTCGCAAGGCTGGTTACGAGATACTGCGTGAGGAGAGCTCTGCCATGAAGCGAGGAAGTCCCGTAAAGGAGATCCTTTCTAATGTTCCAGCAACAGGGCAGCTTCCGACGCCCACAGGTCTGAGCTGTGCTGAACTTGAGAAGTCCTTCATGAGCCAAGACTCCAATCAGCCCACCCCAGCCAAAGTGGATGATGCTGCAGGAGGTGACTCGTCAGCTACTTCAGGTGTCAGCTTTGGAAAGTTTGACGGTGCCTTGGGTATCAAAGCTGCCTTGGAGGGAAAGAAAGATGACACAGGAGACTTCAACCACTTAGAGGTGGCGGGAATGCTGTTTGCAGGTAATTGATGGTTTGCACTGTAGCCTTTAACCTCTTCAATTTTTACTGATCTCAATAAGTCTCCTAGTGTCTTCTGACAATGGATAGGGTGTATTGCCTGAAGTGTTTTCATATTCTCCAAAAGAGTTTTATTTATGGTACAATCACAAATATGCCGATGGTGCTTCCTCCACCCATTGGCTACCCACCAGCCTCTCTCTCCGTTGTCATTGGGAGGGAACAACCGCTTTGGCCTCTACTCAACCTGCACTGAGTGGTGCCACTCAGTTGCTTTATCAAGTGTTAGAATGTTCAGAGCAGAAGTGTCTTCCTTTAATAGTGCAGTCCATCCACCTCCAAGCTGGTTTCCATCTGCTCCTGGTGCTTTTGACTTTACCATATGGTTCTATTCATGGAGTAGCATTCAGGGTTCGTGCGTACAATGTACAATCATTGGATTACAGTGCATTCACAGATGCCTTTCTAAATTCCTGGCATCTGCTGCCAGTTTTGTAATGCCATGATTATTTTGGCAAACAAGTTTTTTAAGTACGAACAGTCTTCCTTGTAGAGAACTCGGGTGTCTCCATACATGTTAATTAGTGCCGAGAGGAAAAGGGGGTTATCTGGAGTCTGAGTCAGGTGCATGGAGAAGACAGGGAGAGAACTGGAACAGTAGCCAGGCTTTGCAATAGACTAATGTACTGGTGCAGCTGCACTCTGCTTGTGTGTGCTTTTCTATGGAGCTAATTGGACTGCGGCTGCCCAATGGCTCCACAGGAAAGGGCGCATGTCAAAGTGTGACTCGTCAGTGATAGGCCCCTTGCAAAGCCATGCCACATTCCAGCAAAGCAAGGGTGTTTGGGCTATTATCATATCTTGCTTTGAAAAATAGTTCTTCACTGCCAGCCGCCGCTGAGTCCTGGGCCATTGTTTCCACTGCAAGGTGCCTGCACATGGAATGGAACTGAAACGTAGCCACAAACTCATCTGAGGTGGGCGGGCTTTAATCTGGCCAGGCCATCTAGGGACCTGACTTCATGGAATGGCAAAACTAATTGTCAGGTAGTTGAATGCTAACAAAAGATTACCAGTGGGAAGGCCTGGGCATTGCCTGGCTCTTCATTGGCAAAGTCATTCATCTAGCTTCATTTTACCCTTTAAAATTGTTCTGTCTGTGCAAGTCCTTCATACATGAAATGGAAACTAATTACGTGTATTACCTAGTTTAAATTTGTTTGATTCACAGAATGGTGTAAAACACAGACGGAGATTGGAGAGAATAAAGTTCTGGTCCTAGACTAGGATTTGTTCAGCATTGTAATAACAGCATGGATTCGTCAGCATGCAGGAGGGCAGTTGGGAAAAATGGGAGAATTAGGTTGGAGGTGAGAGGTTTCTCAAGTAAGTGTATGAATTAACAAATTAATTTGTTAATGTGCTCATTTGAAGCTGGTCTCTGAGACAGATCCCGAAATTGTTAGTCACTAATTTTGAATAAGAAACAGATTTTATACCAAAAAAGTACACTGCATACATGTCAAATGTCATTATAGAAAAATAGTTTGACAATACTTTATGTAGTGAATTACACCTTTCATTTTGTTTTTGGTGGTTCATATTTGGTGCTTGGTTTGAATTGAGTGTTTTTGATCGCAAAAGCAAATTAATTTGGCTTGTGCGAAATGGTGTAGTTAACATTAATCATGCCAAGAATAACAAACTACCACGGCCAGTGTTTTACATCTGTCACTG
The DNA here is from genome assembly GCF_054643075.1 of Acanthaster planci. Taxonomy (NCBI): domain Eukaryota; kingdom Metazoa; phylum Echinodermata; class Asteroidea; order Valvatida; family Acanthasteridae; genus Acanthaster; species Acanthaster planci. The sequence continues at coordinate 12,578,556 of NC_141785.1, read as the reverse complement.
GCCACGTGCCTTTATCAAACTTCTGCCATTGCCAACAAACACATTCATTACTCTAGCGGCATCAAGTGTCAGATACATGTACTTGTCAGTAAACATAAGATTTAGTAGTCATCCAACCTGTGCAATGACTGGTGCTGCCTAACCTCAGCTCCCTCCATTGGCATTTGCATGAGGAAGGACCCCCCAAGTCTTCAAAATCCACAACTATGTTTGAAACCAGAAGCTTGTTCTTTGTAGTAAGCCCATTAAAATGTATGGAGGTCCATGTAAACCCAAGAAAGCTACAAAGATGCCAACTTTTACAATTTGTTTAGTCCGTCTATGACTGTACGATCCAGATTAAAATTTTTACGATTTCCAACTCGAAGGTACAAAACCATACAGTTGTGTATAAACTCTACGTAAGCTAGCACGGATCCAGCCTCGTAATGTGGCGTCAGAAGTGTGTTGCTGGCATCCCGCTTTTTGTTCATACAAGCTGCGTGAGGAGTGGTAGAAACCAGCGAGGTTGAATCATCTGTTTGCCCAAATGTACGCGATGATGAACAGGGGGCGAATAGGCACGATTGCCCTTCAAATGCAACGTGATTGTGTACATCCATCCATGCATTGTACATTTACCAACCTACACACGTGTGTCGAAATTTGTTATCGTACTGAAGTTGACCGGAATGGAGGGCTGTCGAGGATTTTGATTCTTGGATACTTTGTGAGCAGTCGGACTTGTTTTGCACAGTGGCAACAAGTGAGCAGAAGTTCAGGGACAAATACACCACAAATGGGCCTTTGTTGCAAAATCTTGTTGTGGAGAAGCTTACTTGTTTTGCAACGAATGTAACTGTGACATGATAGATATTGCTCATGCTGGATCTTACGACACTGCGAAGCACATTAGTTAGACCAAGAAAAAAAATTTTTATCTAATATGCCGATGAAAATTTTTAGGGTTATGCCAAAAAATTAGGCTTGGTCGGGAAACGGGAACTGGAAGTGTGATAGGATTACACTCTTTCATTTTGAAAAGTTGGCATCTCTGCTAGCCAGGACATCTTATTCTTGAATCCTAAAAGAACCATCAAAACCTCTGGGATGATTCTGAACGATCTAGGATTGTTGGGATAAACTTAGCAAAGGGTGTCTTTTGTTGTGCTAGAAGAAGTGACACTGTGTGACCTAACCTTTTCTTTCGGAATCAATTAGATGCTTTTTGAGTTGGGCTATTCCCTCAAAATTCAGACTTTTACCGAGTAAAGATCACTCAATTACCATCCCAAAACACAGGCAGTTTACTCTTCAAATGCCAGATGATTCTATGATTACTGCAGGACACTGCTTGGGTTAAGTCCACAGTGACCTCTCTGTTGTGCATTTTCAGAGATGTTTTCCAGTGTTGAAATAACACCATAAACTGCATTAACAATATCCACATGTAAATAAGTGATTGCTGACCCACTTTTTTTCAGTACAGTATAAGATAAGTGTACATTCAGCATTCATAGATGAATAACTGATGGGTGAAAATAACCTGAAAAATACACTGTAAATGACCCACAGGTCAACAGTTTTTTGCTTCAGTTTACTGCGCAGCTGTCAAAATATATAAAATGTAAATGATTAGCTGAAAAAAAGGCTTTAAAAATCTGTAATTCTAATGATCGAGAAATATTGACTTACAAAAACTATAAAAACCTTAAAGCTTACTTCAAAACTATCTTTCGTTATGTGTTGAATATATGTACGTGTAGTGCACAACCTTTCTAATTCATTAAATGTACTTTTAATTTGATCTTTGGGAAGTTTCATTCTTTCTTTAGCGAAAGGATGTACATGTACCAAGCTTAACAGTTTTTCTGTATGGGACTTCCTTTTGGCAAATAGCTCTTGCGGTTACGGTTCAGGAAGTCCAGGGTCTAGTAAGTCGGCAAGACAAGACCAGAGATGGAGAATTGGAAATCACTCAGTACAGAATGGGAGGGAGGATTCATAAGGAAACTTAAATCTCAATTAATTTTAAAGTACGTATTGCTAAAATTCCACAATCAACGCTACATGTATTTACAGTACACTTTGGCAATTCTTTTAAAGAGTGAAGTCAAAGTTAGACATTGTGCTACTGCGGTGCCAAACTTAATTCAAATGAGTGTGGCAGTTGTACGGCAGTCATACCAAATGCTAAGCTTAATAGTGCAGTGCCATGCCACTGCTTTTCAGAGCAATAGCACAGCATACCCTGTTGAGCTGAAGGACCGCAGTGAATACACTTTTACTGAGCTGAATTGGAACTAAACGCTGAGCTTTTGCCAGACTGAACTTTTCAAAGATCAAATTCTTTGAATTGGTGTGGCTCCAGCATGGCGTGTACATGTAGCTTAGGCTATTTAGTTTCTTCTCAGCTGATACTTTCGAGGTTCAAAATTATGATTTTTTTAAGCTTGGGTTAATAATTTTGAAGTTAAACACTTTGTTTTATGTAGTTTACCTATCAAAGGGTAGAAAGTGTCCACTGTCGGTGAGATAAAGCAAGAACATTAATCAAAATGGAATGGACTCTGTTATCTAAAGCAGATCATGAAAGCAGTGCACACGTTGCACTTAAAAAACCAAATAAGTACATAGACAAAGTAATTTCTGTGCAACTCATCTTTCTTGCTCTTGAGAGATTTGTATCCACTGGCCAATTCGATCAGTCAAACTGATGTTTAGGAGGATCTTTTTTTTTTTAGCTATTTTAAGTTAACCACTTTTCAGTATACTGTGCTAATTCAGGGCAGAAACTTTGTTCTTGAAAGGGCAAGGCAACTTGTATTTAAAATCAACTTGTCTATGGGAACATTACATTTCAAAGGGCATTGAGGCAAATACCAGGGGCATCATGGCAACTGCCTTCCATGCGTCCGTGAAGTTCCTGCCCTGCTAATTGATAGGCAGCACTGTCCACAGTAATTTTTGACAACAGTCTGTCATTTTACACTGATTTAAAGTCCATCATTGGAAGAGATTGACTCTATGAAAGGTGCTTTGTGCAGCACTCCAGTCTAAATTTTAGTTCTACTCTCAAGAACAAATGCCAGCATGTGAATGGAAACATAGGTACAGGTATCGTGTTTATTTATTTATTTTTTTGAGTGCGTAAAGTACCAAGCATTTAAAGCAAGCAATGAAACTTTCTGGGCTGCAGATGAAAATTGCTAGCAAACCTTATCCCCTCTTGATTACTTTTACCACCATTCATCCCTGTTAAAGACCAACTCCAGCAATGCTAACTTTTCTCATATATTGAATCTTATTCAGAAGAGGTAAGTCTATTAAAAGTGGCACATGTCAGTATCTCCCTTGCAATACACATTTTTGTGTCAATAAAACACAGTTTTTGGACCCATTTTTCCCGCGAGTCCAGTCCGGTATTGTAAAAATGGGTGTGTCGTCACGACTCATTCGCATCTAATGAATAGTGGTTTTTGTGATGCCTTACCATGGAGAGGAAGTACCACAGTGTGTGCATTTTAGGCATGTGTAACACGCATAGCCGCGGACGACAGCTTCCGAAACTCGAAGAATTTCAATCCCGGTTCTTTCACAGAATCAATACATCCACCAATGACGCATGATTTTGGCATTATTGTACATGTAAATCAACTCTCAACACAAGACAGATAGTGCGACACAGTAGACCGGCGCACAGATCGATCCCTGGTGCGCGGTACACGTACATGTAGCTCCATGTTCATGTGCGTTTGTAGCGGAACCAGTTGTGCCATGGATACCAGTTTCAATGTTTTCCGGCATTACATCATAAAAATTCGTTTCTCAACAGCGCTCTAGCAGTCAGATTGTGAAAATTTTTCGTAAATTCGAAGACACCGTTCAAAAGTTTCAGCAAAATTACAAAAAAAAACACAGTACAGGCATGATTTCTGTGGCCCCATGCATGAACCTGATATGCCACATTTCAAACTTTTTGAGTTAGATGCATGAATGTGTAGGGTAATATCATTTCTTCATTTTCTAAAAATCTCAACAGCTGGGGTGGCTTATTTTTTTGAAATGTAGAGGGCGGTATTATTCCAACCAAACAGAACATTCCAAGAAGCAAAAACATTTAATCAGAATTTTTTCAGTTTCATATCTGTGCGGCATATCAGGTTCATGATGAGGCCACAGATTTGGTAATGAATATGTGATTTATTACACATGAAACACAGTCATAGTTAACAGTATTTTCAAAACTTTTAAAACCGTTGGAGTTGGTCTTTAACAATTTGAGAGAATTCTACTGTGTTGCTGTGACTTTCGAAATGTTCTATTTGACCCATAGCCTGGACCTTTTTATGTTTTTGTGTGAAGTTGGTTGATAAAATGTTGTTTTGAATATACATGACTTGTTCTCAGTTGTAAACTTCATCCTTTTTTGTCTACATCACTGTCCCTTTTTTTCAAAAGTGTGTTAAATTTAGATTGCTTTTCTTTCCTGTGGAATTTATATCTATTTTTAACAGTTGTCACAAAGTTTTAAATTTGAGAAATTCGTTAAGTTGGATAATACTAAGAAGAAGTCAAAATTATTGTTCTTAATGAAATAATGAAATGGTATCACTACACAGTGATCCTTTTTGAAAGTTGAAACATCCTACCTTTTTTAAAAAACTGTACGCCTAGTAGGTACATGCATGTATATCCCTGCTAAATCAACAATGGTGCCTATTAATTTGTGGAAAAAAGTTGTCCTGGTCAGTTGTTTTGTTCTATTGTTCTTTTTTTCCCCACCAACTTCATTGCAGATTATGCATAAGTATTGTAGATACACTATTTAGTCAGTAGTCTTTGTTTCTTGAAGAAGCTGTGTTACGCGGAATTGTTCCTGGCAAGCATTAGTATGTCTTAATGAAAGTTTATAAGCTCATGCTTTGCAGCACTGAATTCCATGGCGTGATCATGTCATTCAGTATTCTCCAACTTGAAGTAGCCTAGCTGCCCACCAAGTTTTGCTTGTCTCCAACCATCCTTAAAACATAGCCAGTGGAGTAGAAAATCTTCCAGTCAGGTTTAAAGTTCTGAACGCTACATGTACAATTATGCGGACATGTCAGCATACACATGTATGCCATTTTCTTGAAAACAGCTGTGTACGAATATCTACAATTGCTTCCAATTTTTGAAGGGAAAAAATCAAACTCTATATACCAAAATATGCACACAGTATGAACACCCTAACTTGGGATGGGGTTGCGGAAGAGTTCTTGAACCCAATCCTACCCCTTCTGCTTAACAAGTTTGCTAAGAACTCATTGGTTTTTCAAATTTTGCCGTTTTTTATTATACATGGCCCACATGCCAGCAAGAGATTTGGGCAGAGTGACAGCCTAGGATTCTGCCATTTTGCCACATTAGGCAGTATCTAAAGGCTGTGACCACAAATAATGTGTGTGCCTGTGAAAGTCACTGACTACGGATAGTACCTGTAGCCACATACTATAATACATGCACATAATTGCCAGCTGTAGCCAGTGGTGTACACAGATGTTTTGTGGGGAGGGAATGGGAGGTGCAGTTTTTTTCCTAGCAGTGATCCCCTTTTCCATCTATACACAAGACTCCTCAACCCCCCTCCCCTGAAACAGTTTTCCCTGTCCCCTGGTGGATACACCACTGACCTTGGCCAACTGTTTCAGAAGTGGTATGATTTTCATCAGAATGTGCACAAATCTGTCATAAATTTTTCCTGACATGGGCACCAGGCCACTGTGGTGTTAACTTGTGTACCATGTTGTCATTTGCAGTAAGAGGTGTGGTATCACAGACAACCACCTCTTGAAAGGATCGATTGTATGTTTTCTTGAGCACCGTTGGACTTGTTTCGAATTAATACCTTTCCTGAGTTCTTCCCCAGTGTTAATTTTGACCGCATCCTGTTTTGCTAAATGCATGTGTGTATTCAGGAAGTGCTACCATGTTACCAACCGCGTGTGTGCTTGAAACATTTTTTTAATGCAAATCACACGACTTTTGAAATCTTGACAGTTTGCAGCAGGAGCTATAAACATCCTAAAACAAATTGCTAGTTGCTGTGCACAGCTTGATTTAGGAAATAATATAATGCAGAGCATTTTGCTTTAACATGCAAATAAACTTGCTCCAGAGCACCTGTTGGTGCTTTCAGATAAATACTAAGCAAATGAAGTCAGTTTTTCAGTACCTAAAATATTTTGTTTTTGTGCATTAGGCTACCTGATTTTATAAGGACAAATATCTGCATTGTTTTAGACATGTACATGTATGTATTTCCTTGAGGGGTAGTTAATATATGTGTACACTTCTCAGGAAAATAAGTTAAAAATCATTGTTTTGAAAAAACCCTGTTGTCCTTTCACAGTGTTTTAGCAGTTTTATGATATCAGTGTTCAATTTGGTTCGAAGGCTTTGCAGTTTTCTTCCTAAAGTTTCTTGTAATTCTATTGTACTTTTTGGTGTAAAGCATTTGAAAAATATTGTTTAGTAACCTTTTCCATGCTTGTGAAGCAGGGGGATATCAACACTTAATTCATATCCAGCCATATCAACATGTTTGCTCAATTCAAGCCGTTTGTATGAGGTACATGTACCTTAATTCAGCACAAGGGAATGAAATCAGCTGTAAGAGGTTTTCAGAACAAGGCCAAGCATTGTACATTCTGATCAGTCCTGCCAGCATCAATTAACATGCTGCTGCTGTCTTCAAAAAACAACTAACTGTGTTTCATGTACATGTACAGCCAGTTACTTTATGTCTGTGTGCATTCTTGGGCGCACTTAAAGAAACTCAGTTGGTAACCGAGGGTACATGCCCATTTAAGGGCTCCCATGGTTAGAAATTGGGTATGAATCAAGAGACCTGTTTCGAAAGAGTTTGAAACAGGTTGTGGACAGGACAATGAGCAGTCCTTTAATTGACACCATAAATAAACCTTTTTGGATTCAACCCACTCAGAGACAGTTGTTACAGAAAAAAAAGGGTCCAATCCCATGGAGTTGCCTAAAGAAAATAACTAAAGGTTGCTTTGTACTAAATTTTCTTGCTGTGCAGAGATTAGCAGGGATCAGTCCTGCAGTATTCACCCTTTGATATTTTGGCCATTAACCAATTTCTTTTGAACGGAACCTTTCTGTGCTAAGCACCATTTGCAGCAGCTTCAAGAGTTTTGCTCCCAGTGCTTGGCTGGAGTCTCAGTACATGTACAGGGAGTGTGAAGGTCTCATTTTAAAATAACCAAGCTTTGCCCAGCAACAATGTGTCTTCAAACATGGGGGGGTCACTAGTAATGGAGAGTTTGACTTTGATCAGAGAATTTTTCAGCTACAATCATCTGTCACGAACTTCATCCTTGGCTTGGCCAATTTCCACATTGTTTTGTTCTTGAAGGCTGCTTACGCTAACAAGTTTCTCATTCCTTCTCTCTGTAAAGAGCTATTAACCAATTTAACCTTAAAAGGTAATTAGATGAGAAATGTTGAATTTGTGCTGATGGGCAGATCTTGGAATTGACCTGGTAGGGAGCCATCTTCTTAAACATAGCAAATCAAATGATCTTGGAATTAAATGAATCGGCTTGTTATATTGGAATAATCACATTTGGTGGGGGATGCTCCAAAGGGTGCATCAGTGATACGCCCTTTCAGCACCCCCCCACCCCACCCCTCCCATTATCCAGTGCCCCATACTGGAATTTTATACTCCCTTACTGGATTTATTACCCATTACAGGATTACTTCAACAAGCATTTCACAAAGACAGATGAAAGTGCAACAGCACAAATGGATGGGCTGATACTTGATCAGCATTCTACTAACCATGTGTGATACTGAACTTGAAAATTACCCAGTCAAATCCCTGTGCTGTGTACACTTCACATGTAGCAAGATAGTATTGTTTATCTTCAGGATAGATTGAGGATTTGAGTGGTTGGCTTTCTTGTGTGAGGATGATAATATATGTACACTGGTCACTTGGAACTCTACATTGCAAGAAGTCCCATCTATTCAAAGTGTCTGTGTGCAGTAGATGCCTTTTTTCATATTTTCTTTGAGTCTGTTTAAAAAATGTTCCAAAAATTAAAAAAAAAAAAAAAAGGTTTCCTTTTAAATAAGGTCATGTTCCCCTTGCATATGTGGTGCCAAACTGCACTTTGCCGTCATCGTTAGTAAATGAGTAATTTAGTTTTGCTTTGTGAGTGTTGATTGTTTGCCTTTTGGAAGTCCAAAATGCATTGTTTTGAGTAACCAAAAAAATCAAGTTGTTCTGTAATCATTTTGAACTTTAAATTGATAAAGAAGACCTAAAAATTTGTGATAAAGTTGAAAATCTCAGTTTGAGCAGTGGCATGTGTATGAACTGTGTAGATTTGTACTTAATACATGTAGCTCAACAGTCATCATATCCCCCCAAATTGTTTTTATTTGTTTTACTTGTTGATGGTAATTTTTGTCTTTGTCCTAATGTTGGGTAAACTGAAAAAGCTGTTGCCATTTGAGAAAGAAACTGAACTTAATTTGCTGTTAATTGTCAAATTTATTTTAATGTGGCAAAGAATGCGAAATATCTGCAATTTTACAATTACAAAGATTTATTTGTATGCACTTTCTGAAATTCAACATTTCTTTTTTGTGCTCTTGCTCTTTGCAGAAGTAATCGAAAACAAGCACACATGTGAATTCTTTTAATTTATTTGGGAATATAATGTTCATTTTCTAGTAAGATAGGATTGGTATTATGGCAGTTCCTGTTATCATGCCTGTCTGCACCCCAACGCTTGTACAAGCAAATTTCAATTAAATAAAGTGATTGAGCAAAATGAGAACTGTCTGAACGTGTCAGTTTTATCTTTCCTTTGTCCATTGCTTTATTGCATAATATATGTATGACAATGATGGAATTACCTGCCAAATCAATCATGTAGTGTGCAGCTGTTAAGAGGTTGAGTTCCAGGAATGGAGAACCAGAAAACGGTGCTTTATAGACAAAAGGGTGATGAACATGTCATGTATGCCATGAGATATTCACTAATAATCTGCAGAAACTTCAACGTTTTGGCTACAAGGTGCCGAGTCATTGGTATTTGTTTTATAAAAGCCAGATGTTTTGTTTTGGGCTGCATGCATTTGGGGGACTTGATGGTTATTACTGCTATTTTTTGTGTACATAGGGAAATTTGTTTCAAAGCACATATAAAATCATATACATGTATGTAGTCGCTTTGGTACACAGTTACACATATACATGTACATACAGGCAGTCACACATGTATTCGCTAAAATGTCACACTATATACATTATAGAACTGCCGATTAATTATTAACACTGTTGTCTAATCTGATGAGATCACAATTTTCTCATTAAAATGTCCAAATTGATTGCAAAAAATTACTAAACTATAAAAACTATTATTCTCATACTGAAATACATAAATCCATCTAACTTTGCGAAAACTGCGATGTTTACCCCCATATCTCTACCACTGATGTTAATTAGGCCTATGTACTGGCAGGACCCGGAAGGGACTACGGGACTTTTATATAAATACACTTTCCTGTCTAGATGTCCTGCATTGTATGCAAACCTTCAACTCTGATCCTACGTGTATTTTCATGAAATTTAGTCACTTTTCTTCAAAAGCTGAGAAACTGGCAAGCGCTCTTCTCACCACGGATCAAGTTAGCCGGGCATAGACTGGGCACATTCTTCCGGGGATAAATACACTGTAAAATAATTCTGTTAAATGAGCAGTTTTGCACTATATTTTTGCAACAACTGTAAATGCAGCTTACTGTAAACAAACGTGTCTGCTACACGTATTTACTGTGCTTTTGTGAATGCAGTACAATACATTTACTGTATATTTAACAGTAATGTTTTATGATATAAGCTTTGACCTCAAGTGGCGTTGCTACTTTTGCCAAGTGATTATCTGTTCTACGCAAATATTTGACATTAGTCTCACAAATGTTTGTGCTTTTTGGATGTTTTACACGTAAATGCGAACCAGTGTGTGAAAAGATAAATCGGATGTGATAAATGAAACATCTTACTTTTTCATCTTCCAACCATAATTGCACTTGGGAGCCAAACAATGCTCATATATACCATGTCAGTGCACATTAAGAATGCAAATAAAGTTCTGCCGTGATGAAGGCTTCTGAATACAAGTTATGTGTATTTTACCTAATTAAATAAGAACTGTTAACCCTAACCCTCCTCAGTCCGCCAAAATCGTTCGGGCGGTTTTGGAAGATTGAGGGTGAATGGCAAAAGTGCATGGCTGATGTCAAAGGATGCCATGCGTGAAGGTTATGGTTTAGACCTTGTGTTGTTCGTGCTCAGTCATGAATAATTTCAGCCCGATATTTCTTTTGAATCAACCGCACTGCTCAAGAATGCCATTCGCTCAGCCCCAACATAATGACAGCAATTGCCGGAGGGTTTTGAAGGATTGAGGCAGTAGGCACACCACCAAGTAACATTTTCAAGAACTGTTGGAGGATTTGGGAGGATTGAGGGAGAATCCATTTTTTTCACCACCCAAAATTGGAGGATTCTGGAGGATTGAGGAGGGTCCCTATAATAGCAAAAAGGGCCTTGGGGGTTAGGGTTAAAATTAACGTGAACCCTAAATACACACGTAGAATGAACCCATAATCAATGAAAACGGTAACTTGCTGTGTCTAATGTCTACATCAAATTAATGTAATTGAGATAAGATACTGTTACTGTCCAATAAATGACAGCAATTTACCATTAAAAAATTACAGCAAATCATTAACAGTATACTACTGGCGCCTGTGCTGTCAGGCCCTACTGTAAAATAAATATATATTTATATAACATTAATACCACTTCAAAATAACGAGCAGTATGAAAATGTAATCATAATACAACAGTTTAAACTGTATTCTAAACCTTTTATTTCACAATTGTAGGTGGTCAATGTGAATAACAGGCTGTATATAACTGTTGCATGTTTCACTCTTGTCTAGCAGTTTTCCCCAATTCTCATTTAATCCATCGTGTGATCTCTAATGGCAACGCTAATTAGGAACAGTTTTGAAAGATCCAGTGACCGCTCGCGTCTCGCCATGTTGACACGCCAAGGTAGACTGTACTCGGACGCTCCCCTTGCTCAGCCTCTGACCAAGTCTGGTTCATCAGGGGCGGAGCTTCTCCCCTCCCAACGCTTACGTCCCCGTCGCTATACTCGATCCAGAACACTCGATCCTCGGAGTCGGAGACGATTCCGACAGTGCTGACCTCGATCTGGCCTTTGTCGCACAGCTTGCATCGACGGATGGCGCTCTTACTGTTAACGTAACCACCGATGACTATTTCATGTATGAGAAAAAATTGAAGCCCTCGTCATTGAGGATGTCGGTTAATTGCAAACGGGAGCTCTATTTTTTAAGGTATAGTTCGTGGTTTAAGGTTGAACGCAATAATAATAATGATAATGAAAAAAATCTAAAGTTAATGCTAAATATCCCTTATTGTCTTCTCAAAAAGGAAATCGAACGTTACCACGTCGTAAAGGAAGGTTGCACATTTGGTTTACCCGAATTTTTATGATATTGTCTGATTTAGGCTTATGAAATTACTGAAGCTTTTATTCCATTGATTTGTTTGCGTTAACTGCTTTGATAAAAATCGAAAGGGGAGTCTTTTCTACGGAAACTCATTACCGCGGCTAAAAGGTTTCTTTCACGTATGTTCGTGAAATTACCACGTACGTACACGATATCATGTACATACGTGATAGTTTTACGTACGCATTATTGGTGTTCACGGACGTACCTGTTAGCTTTGTGTACGCACGTGAAAACGCAGAGGTCGATATTTGTGATATTAATGTACATCTGTAATAATGTATCGGTATTCAGAATGGCATATTTATGGCTTTTAAAACTTGTTTTCCCTTATTTGGGTGAATGTATTTTAGTTGTTGGAAGTCTGAAACATTCTTCAAAACCAACTTCAGTTTTTTGCTCACCACAAAAAAATGGGGAGAGGGAAAATGATTCAATAGCCCACCCCCCCAAAGGTGGAGGGGATTATAACCCCCACCTCGGATTTACGCCCATAAACGGGCGTGACAGGTGCGATTGCCTTAAAAAAACGTTTTCCGCAGCACCGAGTAATTTACCTCGGGTAGTAATATGCCTCTTTTGCAATATTTCACTGTAGATTCACGGGAAAAATACTTCGTCGAGTTGTAAAGTTATTGCATTCGCCTCGTACCGTGTCCATGGCACAGTTAGTAGGCCATGCATGTGCGTGCGCGACCTTCGATAACCACTTTTGCGTCAACTTACACCCCAATGGAAGTCTAAAATCCATTCTCAGTTGACCAACTAATAATCATGGCCACAGAGGTAGATATATCTGGAAACAGAAGTGTTCGACGTCTGAAAATCGTAGGTTTTATTGATGAAAATTGTCCCTCTGTGCAGCTTGGAAACGGCAGCCACGTTGGCCACTATTGTACAGCTGTACACACCACCCACACAAACGAAACGAATGTTATTTAACGATATAAGAACAAAATTTCTGTTTTCTCGAAAACAATATTGTTTGCGGAAATATTTGCCAGATTGCCCGGGGCTGTTATTTAGTTTCTTTCAGGTAAGATATTGAAGGATTATCTGGCATTCCCGTTCTCGTGATTGTAGAGGACACAATGGACGGTGATGTTGTCGAAAACTCCATGAATAAGAACAGAGATAGTTCTCAGAAAGTTTTATTTTACCTGAGCTACCAAATCTGTTATGATTTTTTTCTGCGGTTGACATAAGCCTAGTTTTTACTCCTCGGTTGGAAATAGGACAGCAGTATTGGCTTATGTTTATTCTAAAGCATCAAAAATCTGTTGAAGGTTTGCAATGTCCCATGCAAACACGCTAACTTGCTTGGTTCGACCTACAAGAGCTAATGCTAATGCTAAGGAGTGAAGTGCACGATGAAAAGAACATCACTCACTTATCTCGTAAATGATCCCAGAGTCTTGATCTCCGCGCCGTGACGAAAGCGCGAGATTGCCGTTTCTTGGGGCCCGCAGAGTGAAGTCAACTCGAAAGTGCGTGCCCAACTCCACGTCAGATAAGACGTATGTGTATTTGTACGGAGTCATCGGTAAAGTCTCATACGAGCAAATCCCTAGAATAAAATCCAAGAATGGAACCGATTTTTTTCTATGAAATTCATCCTCTGCTTTGAGTCATTGACAGATTTGCGTCTCAAATCACACCGCCACACGTTTCTTATTACCTGTTGTCGTGAGGGTTGTCGGCATAACGGTAGGCTGAGAGCTGTACGATGAATGAAATGGGGTTGTCTGTCGAGAGAATCGTTTTTAACAACAAATTCGACATAAATATAGGCATCTTGATGTCTTTTGTTTTCAAATACAAATCGGACGGAGCGGTTTAAATTTACATGCATCAAATTGCATTCGATTATACTCGCAGGCTGGTGCTAATGCTGATTTGCAGATGGGCGTTTAGGAGTCTTCAATTTGTGAAAGGGCACTAGAATTACAAATTATCTTGGCATGTGGCAGAAAGAGAAGTACTGTCTTATGGTAAGTGCAAGATCAAGCTGTTGAGAAGTTTGTTGATATGTAAGATGGTGTGCAGTTTTTAGTGTTGGTTTCCAGCAGATAAACAACAAAGGTATAAGCCCTGGAGCCGGGTATGCTTGATCGCCTTCGGGGGTCGGGCAGGAATTTCCCAGAGTTTTCTCCTTAGAATTCATAGACGAGGTTTTATTTCTGGGTTTCCTAATTAAGGTACTCAACAGAGAAATTTTGAAGTATAAAATCGGGGTTAAGGAGTTGAAAACGCTGACACTTTCCCTTCATGGCGGGGTTGGGTTTTTTAAGCATGGAAAACAGAAAAATCGGGGAAATCCCACTTTGTATGGTGGCCTCGGAGAGACATCAACAATCGTCAAAATTGACGTCAATGTTTATGAAATGTTAAATTTATGACCCACTCTTCCGTCGCGAATATTGCCGACAATATTAGCGACCAAATTCACGACTTGCTCTCTGGTGTGATGGTAATGAGTGCATAGGGTTGTGATGGTAATCTACCTATTCAAGATAAACTAGTCGAGCATGCAGCGTTCGCACGTGCACTTGCACGTGGTTGAAGCTGCCCGCAGGAATATATGCGATCACTGTGGCCAAGGCAGTCCACACGCGGTGGTAATGTTTACATTTAGTGCAATCCAGTCACGTGGGTGAAAAGGTCTGTAGCTGAGCAACTTCTCTCAATACCTGGCTGTCTGGAAAAAAATCGCGGCAATATTTGCGACCGGTTTACAACGAGTCACGAATTTGGTAGCAACTATATGCGTCAGTATTCGTGACTGAAGAGCAAGTCGTGAATTTGGTCGTGAATATGGACGTCAATATTGATGATTGACGATGTCCCTCCAGGGCTACCATAATTTTGCCCCTCCCCGACTTACATGCAAAACCTGAATAGGCTTACTTCACTGATCATGTCCCCAGACGATAAGACACGAACCACTATACCCTATTACTTAGCACTACAATTATTTTTGGTGTTTCAAATACCTTGTTGGTGTCATAGTAAGTGCAGAATTCACCTCGGACAAACTCCTGTGGTGACCTGTGCCTTGTGCTGTGGTTGAGTTCACACCTTTGAATCCGACGGCAGAAGTTGAACGATTGGCACTCCTGAGAGAAGTGGCACATTTGCGCGCAGGTGACCGAACTGACAGGCTCTATGGTCTGGTGAACGCTGCCCGTTAGGGAGCGTTGTTCGACTGGAAAATACTCCAACTGACCAATTCGGGTGCAAATTTTATTGTGACCAAATGATACCGTCCAGAAAGGGCAGGAAAATAAAACAATTATCAGCAACATTTTGGTAGCCCTTGGTGCGATACACTGCAGCGTGTCGTGAATACTCACTGTAGCCTCAGAAACCATTGCTACATAAGCTTTAACTTGGTCCCGTCATGAACGCACCTACACTCTGCTACTTTTAATTAACAAGTGTGACATAACATGACATGAGGCAGGAGTTACTGATTATTACTACATGTACAGCTGATAAAGTTGGCGGTAAGGCAGGCCCTCCCGGGTGCTACTTTCGTTGATGATTGGTGGTGATACTATTGGCGGTTTACTGCAACAACAAACATTTATACATTTAATTTAGAAACAATAAGAAATACAATAAATCATCGACTAAAGGAAAAAAATGCAGGTATGCAAATGTTTTCGTGTCTTAACATGTTCAACTTGTCTTGACTTATCCAAAGATAAATAGCGATGTCACACAGACGCCAAATTTCCGGTCGGCTATTTTGCCGATGTACAGATTACCCTCTACAATCCATCGAACCAAACTCACCTCACATACAAATCTTTCTTGTTTTAGTATCAAAGTGATATTTAAATAAAGAAATACAACTAGTTTTTCATGCTTGTCGAACGTTTTAACACATTTTCTTGATGAAATTTGTTCTGAAAATATTGCTTCGAGTGCTCTCCAGAAATCAGCATCGGCGTTTGGGACTTATGTGACTTGTGATCGCAAGAAATCTTGTTTTCCAATGACATTTCAAGGATTCATGGGTAAATATGACGGTAGCCATGGTAACCATTTATCTATATAATAAAGACTAGCTAGGACATCCACGTGTGTTCATGGGGCTCATTACCAAAATGCATCACGTGTGCAAGATAGTGAACAATGGCATAACAATTATGTCTGATTTCTCGTGCTCTGGCTACAAAATGAGGCATCATTCTGTTAATGGATTTTCAAGAAACGGAGCATAAATAATGAAATTTTTCACAACAAATCCAAATTACATTAATTGTTTTATTGTTCATTAGCACTGATATTGTGCCTCAATAAAGTAATGAAAAAATGTGGTTATAAATAACGCAATAATTGTTTTGTTTTTTACCTGAAAAAACTTGAGTGCTGCCAAATTTAATCAACATCTATTACAAATGTGTTTTCCAGGTTATGAAACGAGATTCGCATGAACTAGAAAACTGTCTTAGTCGATTGCACTAAAAAACTGGGAGTCCGTTTGAAAAAAATTGTGAATTATGTGAATCGAGACATTTTGTAACCGAAAAATACGTCACATATCTCATCTAAAAAGTTTATGTCCTAATAAAACTTAATTCCTTGAGTTAGGAATTATTGCTTTGTCAAACTTTTAACAAAAAAGAGAATACACTTTCACCATACTCTTAGCGGCGAGTCACGGGTCAAGTGCAGTGGTGTATGCGTGTTTACGTGTGTACGCGTGACATGTTCCTGCACTTGTGCTGGGACCTTTCAGAAGAGTAATGTGATGCTGTATGCTGTGCATTTACCGTTAGTCAAAATTTATTACGGAGTAAACATTTTTCTTATGGGATGGAGGCTATGCCCTCGGCCTCCCTCTCCAAAACAAGCCAAAAATAAAGAGAAAATGCCAGCATATCGTTTCCGGAATTAACTGACCATTTTCTTATTAAATAACCGACTCGAATCGATACTATTAACCTGTTTTTGTGTATGTGTGTGTTTTCGTTTTGTTTCTAATTCATTTTTCACACCTGTTGTCTACGGTCTTGCCTTGGCATGTTTTTACTTTTGGTCGGTTTAATCGTGACGTGTTTAGTATGTAAAAATTTGAGAATTCCAAGACATACAATGCCAGAAATCAGCGTCGGCCATCTTTGAATTTGGGACTTATGTGACGTGTGAAATCGCAAGTAATCTAGTTTTCCCATGACATTTCAAGGAATCACGGGTAAACATGACGGTAGCCATGGTAACCATTGATCTCCATAATAAAGACTGAATAGGACATCGCGATCGCGCATTTTTTTGTGCACAAAATGCGCAGCCGAACAATCAGGAGGGTAATGTGATGCAGTAGCCCCTATGTTGTGCATTTCCCGGTAGGCAAAATTTATTGCGGAGAAATCATTTTTCTTATGGGACGGCGGCTACATGCTCTCGGCCTCCCTCTCCACAAGTGGCCAAAAATAAACAAAAAATGCAAGCACATCATTTCTGGAATTAACTGACCATTTTCTTATTAAATAACCTACTCGAAATCGATAACATAACCTGTTTTTGTGTATGTGTGTGATTGATTTTGTGTTGAATTCATTTTTCACACCTGCAGTGTTGTCGTTTTGCTTGGGCAATATTTTCACTTTGGGTCGGTTTAATTCGTGTTGTGTTTACTGTGTAAACGTTTGAGAATTCCACCAAGACATACAATGCCGTGAGGTTTTGTTAGTAAATACTATGTCCAAACTGTCCACGGGTTTTTCCCGTCTGGTTTTGATGAGCCAACACTGAAAATCTTCATTAATAAAATGAAAGTAGGCCAAGCCATTTTAATTTACACACTCGCGGGAAAAAGTGTACGAAAATTTATTTATAGGCCTATATTTAATAAATTTCATTGAAAACCGACATGTGGCATACGGAAGTGTGAAAATCTTTTCTGTGAGAACAAAGTGAGTGCAGCTTTAACTGAGCATCCAAACTAAATTACTGCCGTTTTTACCACAGACACCGAAATATAAAGCAGAACAAAATCTGAACATTTTAGGGGTACACAATAGGGGATTAATACGGGCGATTCACTATAAAACGCGCATTGTGTCGACAAATTTCGTGCATTGTGATTGGCCAACGCGTTGCAAACTCTTGGTGGCGCACTATTGTGAAACGGCTGTATTGGTCATTTTGAAGCCCCCGATACGACATATCGGCTCTATCGGCTCGACGGCAGGCGGATGAAAGCCGACTACCCGTAACGGCGTCCGTGTAGCAGGCCGCGTGCAACCATTGATCTCCATTCGGTGCGTTCGATTAGCTTCCCTGAATACACCAGTGTTACACCAAGGGAAGCCTCAAAATGAGGCTAATTGAACGCTGCTCTGAAATATGTGATTGCTGAGCTTTCGGTTACTGAGTAACTGATCACGGCGCTACTCAGCCCTTCCAAGGCATTCTGGGAGAAGGTCAAGTCCCCGCCGCGCCAGTTCCATCAGGTCCATGCTCGAACAGTCCATCCATGACGTCATTACACTCGGGCAGCCTCCAGAGACCTGCTGCCAGCCGGGGTAGTGGTGGCTGACACCGGGGCAGTCACAAAGATCACGTGATGGCTAAACAAAGGGTGCATTCGATTAGCTTCCCTGAATACTGCAGTGTTACATTCAAGGGAAGCCTCGAAATGAGGGTAATCGTTTTTTACAATAAGACATGCCAGGAGGGATCATAGAGATATTTCTATAAATCACGAATTTGGGACTAGTACTTTTAAAAATTCGGGGTATTTCTTTCACAAAAAGTCCCAACCTGTGGGCCTATTTTGGATAGAGGCGGGCGGTTACATTCAGAGCTTAGCGCATATTGCTACTATTTTCGGGGTATCTTCGGGGAAAGGCGAATAAGAAAATCGCGTCGCTAATCGGGATAAAATTGAAACGAAAAGTGAACTTCTGGCCATGATCTTGAATTTCCAGTGAAAAACCGGAGGCAAACCTCTTCCCTAGAGTCAAAAGGCAGCGCAATTTCTGCCCGGTTTTGCACTGTTTTCTATGGGCTCGTATTTGGTGTAGTGCAACCACAGGCGCGCCATAATATGCGCATTTGACGTGGAGCACACTGAGTACGCGCAACGAATTTTATTCCGGAGTACAACTAGGACTATCCGCTGAAGACCACCCGTCAGTTTATAGGTAATTGGCTTGGGTAGTAGCATAATAGCAAATTAATTAAAGAATTTTAAATACATTATGGTATAATGATCGATCTGAGACTAATCCGAGGAGACGCCAAATATACTGCTGTGGCACTGCTCTCACGCGTATGTTCCTAAGCTTGACGCGTGCGTGCATTGTTGGCAATTTCCTACCCGATTGGTCAAAGAGGCATTAAACGCGAGCGTACAACCTGTCCACGAGTGTTGCGCCACCACGGTAATGGCTTCTAATTCTGTTTTCCGAATTATACTGTCCACTGTGTATTTGCATCTACACCACAAGCACAGAGAGATGAAGTATGATGCAGATGTATTTCCACCGCCCACCCCACCGATTTTTCAATCGATTCTAAACCCCATAGTGTCACAGTAATCAATCATTTTTTGTCACCGACGAGGCTTGCCATTACTGACATGGCAATAATTACAGCAAAACAGTTACACTTTGTGTTTTTGTATTTTTAAAAGTCGGTTACAACCAAGGGCTGATACAAAACCAATTGGGGCAGCAATTTGTTTTCGACAGGACAGGGGATTTCGGAATTTTTTAATGTAGGCCCTTACCTTTTATATGGCCCCTGTCAGGGTGATCCTGAATGGGGGGGGGCGGCTTTACACGCTTGAGGAAGGAAGGGAAATGAAATAGTCCATCCAAAAAGTGAAAAAAACGACTTTGCTTTTTTTGGGGGGGGGTGGCCCTGTCCACCCGATCTGCCAATGGTTACACAACATTAATGGCAACAAGAATGTTCTTCGATTACTAAATATCTCGACTACTGTGACTTTTTGTCTTTAATTAATCAGACTGCTTTAATCCCCCCTGTTTATTCGTTTGATACCATAAGCGCTTAACATCATGCTAGCGCTGGTCATAATATTTGCCTTTGGACAGAAAGTATTTAAGAGATGCTTGTAAAGCAATGCTCTCCGTTTTCTTCTGAAACGTGGTTATTAAAGAAATGATGTGCATAAAATAGTCGTTGTATTCAGCTCAAGGCCATTTTCTGGTGCGCGTGCGCACATGATTGAAATTGAATACTTAGCGCGCCATGCGTATGTCATTGCACAAACGATGGCGCGAGATTGATGCCTGGTGAAGTGCAAGTACTGGCTGAAGTTTTTGTGGCGTAACTTTCTCTGCAATTCATAGGCTTACAGACTTTGTTGCAAAACAACATGAGCGTTCAACTTTCGTCTGGAGCGTTAGAGGTAAAAAAAATTGAATCTATCAGTTTGAATGCAGGTCTAGGTCTAACCGTTAGTTCGAGTTTTTCCTACCTCCGTGTTTGGACCCTACCAGTACCATCATGACCATGATGGATCTACAATTTACAAATCCCCTTTTTAACCCCATGATATGTGGACATAGTGGGGCGATAGGGTCCAGTACCTTTCAGTATCAGTCAAATTTTCCATAGGCCCTATGTGTCTGTGTTCTAGGGGAAATCAAGTGAAAGGAATTTTTGATTGTTTTTTAGCTTTACTTCGCCCCATTTCCACGTCGCCGCTGCTAACGACTTCGCCCCATCCCCACGTCGCCCTAGCTCCACACGTTGGGCTGTGGTGGCTCTCTTTTCCTATCTGTCTCTTTTCTGTCGCCACCACAGCCCTACGTGTGGGGTTAATGTTGCCCCATTTCCACTTCACCCCGAGGATGTTAGTTACAACTTACGGGCACAAGCCTCTTCAGCAAAATGGTAGAGAGAGGAGTTCCACAAACAGCATGGAGTTAGGCCTAGGCCTATACATGTTTCTAGAAAACTCTATGGCATTCACTAGGCTAGCCCCACTCGTGTGGCACGGACTCTCACTCCCGCTCCATCCTTACTACCTTAGCCACTTATCCGTATACGCAATTTCTTGTCGGCGTACTGAACATTTTCGGTGCACCCACTTATCATTGTGGGTGCAATTTCTTTTGCACACAGAGATGATCCTTAGTCTCTCCGCTTTCTTAGCGCCATTTATTGAATATTTCACTCACATTGTCCTGGTATTTTCCAGTCTTTTGCTTTCACCCATTCCATCTCATGGGCTCACTTTCACAGTCACCATCTTTAAAATAAGGTCGTTGAACAGGATGTGTGGCTAAGGATGAAGGGGGAGTGAGAGTCTGTGCTACACCAGTGGGGCTATCACTAGGCCTAAATTAATGTCGACTGTAACTCCCGGTTCTTCTCAGAATTAGAACCACACATACTCAAAGAGATTGATACATGGTGCAACCGCAAATATTATTACTCTTCTAGTTTCTTTCACCATGAAAACCTTCAAGTCTTATAATGTCGACTGTGTTGTCCATGGTGAATTAATAGGCCTACATATGGTTGGACAAGCATTTGTGACCCACTCTGAAAGCAAGTCTTAAGTCACCAGAGCCACTTTTGAGTAAAACATCCTTTAGAATAATTTTGCACAGTGTAAATCAATGGGAACCCATAGCATTTTTCACCATGGAGTATCCACTTTCAAAACAAAAACTCAATTTGCTCTTTCCAAGACAAATGAAAACTCAAAAAGTGGATCTGGCAACTTAAGACTCATTTTTGCAGAGTGGGTCACATTTGGTTTATTTCGCGTCCTCTTCAAGTTTATTTCAAAGCAATAGGCTTACAAAATTCTGTACACATGATTCTGTTAATTGTCAATGCATCTAGACAGGTGCCAGGGTGCAGATAAACCGTGGCCCGTCGCAAAATAACCTAAAAATAAACTCATGGACACAGAAAATACACACACATAGACAAGATACTAAGTTCTGTGAATTACATGTAACTTGATGAAATTTTGCAACATCGATGTTTCTTGCGATGCGTGAGGTCATGTACATGAATGATCCCTGCAGAATGAATAGACTGGTTGCCACACTCCATCCCGCTTTGGAGGCGGAAACCAGCGCTTCGTGCACGTGTCTTTACCACAGCGACAGCAAAATATGAAGAGAACTCGGGAAATTAACAGAAGTTGCTTTTCACATGTTGCAAATGTAACTGGGAAACATGTAAACACAGGCATTATAATGAGGAAAGGGTTGTTCTGAGGTATTTGTGAAGACAGAAATGAAACAGGATATTTTTATTTGTCGTATTTATTAATTTTATTTATTAAATTTGTTTTCTCTAAGTTGCCAATACTGTGGAATGCTGCTATACTGAACATTCGGCTGTACTGAACATTGTCCTTGGCTTCCAATAATTTGTGCACAGAACCTACCGAACACTATTCATTTGCCGTTTGTAATTCCCGAAAGTCAACATGATAAAACAGTCGGTGTTTTTATGTTGGAAAGTGACAAGCGGCTATTATTTCCCCAAGGATTAAAAGGGAAAGGCACTAGTTGTCAACGGTATTGAATGGACACTGGTTTTGCGACTCTGCATGATCGCGTGCGAAAGAAAACTGCACGTACGGGCACCTTGGCATGGCACTAACAATAGTCTAAAGAGGGTGCCACTGATATACAAATCAACTGAGATTCTCCACAGCATGCATTAGAGATTAATCCTGAGCAGCAGCTTCACGACTTTTAGGATAAACTTTATACTAATTTTGTAACTCAAGATTAAATAAAAATAATTAACAGATACATTTCTAGATACATTAAACGTGAATTTAACGGCAAAACATCACAAAAATAGCGAACCATAGTATCACAAGAGGGTGCAATTCAGTTAGACAAAAGAGGGCGCTATTCAACATGGCAGTTAATTTCGCTATACCGAATGACTGCTGTAATGGACATTTAGCATGGACCCTGTCGTGTACGTCATAGTGGCGTTCCACTGAATATACTGTTAGGGTCTCGCTGAAAAATTAGGGTAGGTCGAGAAACCAGAAGCATTGTTTTGGCCCTTGCAAGTTGGATTTTCTGACCATTGTTTAGTTACTAAGACGTCAATTATTATTTGTTGCATTTAGGCTTATGCCTCTATTAGTAAAGACCAGAATGAACGATAATCGGTGGTGGGGCAAAGTGGCATAGGGCGAAGTCACCGCCACCCGTTTTTTAGACGACTAGGTCTAGGCTTACAGCAAAATGCAGAAAGGAGGGTTAGGCCTAGGGCCTAATTCATTTCACTCAAACTAGCTTGTACCCCGAATTAAAATCCTCTGAATTCACCTCCAAAATGGGCCTTAAACTATCTAATGCGCCTGGCTTAGGATCAAGTGAGAATCTGAGATTCCAATATTGATGATAAGGTTGACTCAGGTTTGGGAAGAAAAGAGAAATTTCCCTTTCAAATCGGAAACAGTCTTGTCCTTGAGCTCAATATTGCCATTTTGTTCAAATAGCGATTTGAACTTTATATTAATCTCTTGGAGACAACATTACGGCGCGCTGGCCTCTCAAAGCAGTCCTTGGTTAAGGTTTGCCCGTCATACAAACTTGTCAGTAAAATTAAACTTTTTGTCACCTTCAAGAAATTGAAATCGGGGAGTGCTATAACAGGAAACCACTATATTCAGTTGGAAATAAAGGCGATCCATAGAAGCCCTGGTTATTTGGGAAAATTTGCTTGGACTTGTGATGTTTACCAGCAGCATTGAGTTGTGCTGGTGACTAATGAATACAGTGCGACTGTAGTAAGTATCAGGCAGCAGTGCGCCTGGCTGCATGTACAATGCCCATGTTACATCCCAATTGTAACAATGGTCCCAATGTCTGCAACTGTTGTAGGTCCAACTGCAGCACTGGCACTGAGTGTAATTTGAAATTGCCCAACTGATCAGGATGGATGGATCAGGATGTAGTTGGGACACATGCACAGAGTTGCGAAATTAGACCAAAAAAGTGCTTGGATAAAATGTCATAACACAATCAATTTTGTTCTGCCATTACCATCTTTTGATCTGCTATATTATATAAAAGGTAGAGTTGTAACGTGTAGTGTCAGGGGTTGAAATTCACTTAATTTTTCTTGGTCCAACCAGAA
The DNA here is from genome assembly GCF_054643075.1 of Acanthaster planci. NCBI lineage: Eukaryota > Metazoa > Echinodermata > Asteroidea > Valvatida > Acanthasteridae > Acanthaster > Acanthaster planci. The sequence continues at coordinate 12,554,838 of NC_141785.1, read as the reverse complement.
CCGCACATACAGCCGCATTCAGCAATCCTTGTTCGGGCGCAGGCCGTGACAATTTTTTTTAGTTTGCCCGATCAGGCAGACCATGTCATAAATTTGCTTGCTCGAATTGGATCAACACTGGCCGAAGATTTCTCAGATTCCACGAATATTGTTATTTAACTAAGGCCTACTGCATACATTAGGCAAAAAAAATACATGTAGTTGTGCTTTGCATGCCTATCAAAAATTGGGTTGGTAGCTCAGAACATTTTTGTTTGGGGGCAATTTTGTGCTGATTGAATGGCATCAGTGGAGGTGACAGCCTCCAAAAGTATCTCAAAAAGTGATGAACACCTGTCTTAAAATCAATGTGAAAATTTCTACATACGGCAATTCACAAGAAATTTATGAACAATTCACACAATCACGACAGCAATCACGACGGCAAACTGGCCAACAATATCCATGTATCGCGTGGTAAGCATGCGAGATGCATGCAGACCAGTGGGTGCTAAACCTTGTGCCATGAGCAGAACAACCTCTAATTACACTCATGAACACAGAGAATACATACATGTACATAAATAAGAGATCAAGTTCTGTTATTTAACTTGCAGAAAACCTCTTGCAACATAACATCGATGTCTTTCCGGCCTGCAGCCTTTTTGCATTTGCGACGCGTACGGCCGATGAAGAGTGTTTATGTACAGTACATTTAGTACATGTACAGTACAGACTGGTACTGGTTGTTACATGTACATTTCCATCATGCATTCTTTTGCATGGGTGCAGTGCAGAGCAGCTTCGTTTAATGCGTAGAGTTTCGCGCACGTGTTTTCATCCCTGTGACAGCAAAACGTGAATGTTGACGATGTGCAAAGAATTTTCAGGCGATTTCATGTCTGTGCAAGTAAAGTATACATACACGCATGGCGCTAGGTGACATGGGTCGGTGATGAGCGATCAGCCCTGATGAATGCCTTGGGCGTAATTAACGTAATTCCAACACAAAACTAATAATAAATCGGATGCCATAATCCCATGTATCTGTTGATATTTTAAGAGCTGAGTTGGACAATTTGTCCGAGCATTTTTGATTTTGTTCGGACAAACACACTAAGTCCTCGGAAAATGTCCAGTGTCTCACCGTAATTGCACGCTCTGCATACAGGTACGCTAGCAACATTCTGCATTCACATATGGCACAACAGCATTTAAAATACATGTATGTCTTTGTTTTCAACATGCAGGCAATCAATGATGGTGCACAGATAGACAAGCCTGTGTTCCAGCTTTTGGTAAGTAAGCCTCGCTAAATATGAAAAGCAATGCTGTTAGGCTTGAGGGAAAAAAGTAGATTCCATGTTAAGGTTTGAGAACCTGCTTGAAAGATTTGCATGGATCACATAACAGCTGTTGTCATCAACTTCAAATGATGGCAAAGTAACTTTGCAACATCAAAGGCATATGTGCATTTATTGAGGGAAAGCACACTTCAGCTGCGATGTCATTTTGTGCCCCTTTTGCTTGAAAATGGCGGAGGGTTTTTCAGCTGAAACTGTTGAAGCATTCATAATGGATGTTTTGTTTGTGTTAGGCTTTGAAGAAGCTGAACCCCACTGCTGCCACCAACAATTCTGTTGATCGCTACAGAATACTTCTTTCTGATGGAGTGCACAATAACACAGGTATATTTTGTTACTGACCAATCATGAAGTCATCGTCAATTTGGTTTTGATGTGGTCTCAACCCTAGTTCTTGATTCTTTCAAAGTGCATTGAGGTGTCATGAAGGATTATGTGCCGTTGGGCAGAGATGCCAACTTGTACGATTTAGGCGTAATTTTTACGATTTGTTTTATCCGTTTACGACTGTACAATGCAGACTTAGCTTTTTACAATTTCCTACTCCAAGGTACAAAACCATACTCTTGTGTGTAAAACTATATTAAAGCTAGCCCGGAGCCGGTCTCGTAATGTACGCGTCAGAAAGGTATCGCTGGCACTCTGTGGTTTGTGCATACAAGCTGCGTAAAGAGCGGTAGAAAGTAGCGAGGTTGAACATCCACTTACACCCCAGTTAACTCTATGATGAAGTGGGATGACTTTTCTAGCATATCTACATGAGATAAATAACAGTGTCCATGTAGATCAACGTTTTATATATTCAGTGTTTGCTGATTTAAATCGGGTGGTGAAAACGAATTTGCTCATGCTGGCGGAACTAGAAGTCACATGACCAAAATGATGCTCAGGGATCTGCCGCTGCTGGTCGGCGCCAGTCGGGCCCGACCGGCACGCAGAATTGCCGACCGCCACAATCTGCCAAATCAACTTTTCCGACCGGCACGTATTCCCGATAAGAACCCAAATAAAATAGCATCTTGGTCGAGGGATCGATCGTGAAGATATGAAGATCGTGAAGAAACCGTAAAATTTCTTCGTAAATTTCACTCTGCACTGCCATGCATATCGTCTGCGCACCCACGACGTGCATATGCAACATATCTGGACCAAATATTAACATGAACCAATAGGAGGCTTTGTTACGCGCAATGCACGGTACATAGTGCGTAACGAATCTTTCCATTGGTTGGAAGGCCACACATAGGCTTGCATATGCAACGCTCTCAGTGCGCGAAGATCGGAAAACCCCCTCTCCATGATGTACAGCGTTGTTTGTCCAGTTCCGCATTTTACCAAGTTCCACAACTTGAAAAGAAAATTTGGCTTAACTTTCAGAAAGACAAAATTGCAAATGACCCCATTCACACTTCGTTTAAACACTTAAAAATCTGGCAGAAAAACAATTTTACATCTACTTGCAAAACTGACAATCGACCGTGACTGTTTTTCGCCGCGCCGACCACGGTTAGCAACATTTGGTGCATGTATTTTCTGCTCGATGTTGCATAAAACGATCACTGCGATCGTTTTTTAAACCAACGATCGCACCACATTCGTTAATTGTTGTTTATCCCACGGTGAAAATATTAACTCCGCAATTTTTTTATTCAAAAGTAACAGCATGATTTTGCCTTTTCCGTAAACGAGTTCCATATGGCAAGATACACGCGCTCAGTATGCACGTGACACATGGCCAGATGTGTCAGAAAAGCAAATGGCCAATCTACATTATGTTCATGTAGACTTTAAAATGACTGTCCAGAAAATCCCTGCACACATTTATGAATGTCGTTATCCCATATGCATACTGTACGAACTTTCGTACAAAGAAAATAACGAAAATATTCCCCCAAGATTTTGCATGTTTCGCCTTATTTTCAACACACAAAAAAAAATGAAAAATGATTTGAATAGCAATGAAAAATTATGGGCATCAAAGAGATAGAAATTAATTCAATATTTAAGGGATTTACAGAATAAAATCAATATTTATTTCTACTCTTTTTTTTCTAATTCAGTTGCTCGTCTAAAATTATCACCTCATCCTAGTTGACCAAAATTACAAAATTTTCAATTTTTTTATTAAATTTCAGAAATTTCAGACATGAGATCCCTAATTCTAGGCTGTGTATACACAGCTGAAAACACCCAGAAAGTGCTGTTTCCGGCCATCTGGGGGCTTTTAGATTCCAAAAATTTTCTGGTACGTTCCGCACCAACCGATGGTGGCGCTCCGCTTAGATAGTCCTGCCGGCACTAAAACCATCCTGGGCAGAACCCTGGATGCTATCTGATTGGACAATAATGCTAACAGATAACCAAGTGGTCTCTCTTTAGCGGATTTAGTTCAGATTTTGTGCAATTTTTAATTACTTTTTCGTGTCAGGTTTCACCGAGTGCATTTAGTCATGATGGCTTATAATTCTTTGTAAAAATGTGTCGCAATAACCCAAAAGCCACCGAACATAGACACAAGAACAGATCACAGCTCCTTCCTCTATTTCCATTAAAACAAATGCACCTATAAATGGGGCCTTCAAATTCTCAACAGATCATAGGACTGGGTTGATAGATTTTGAGAAATACAAGTAAGGTGTCAATTTTATTGGTGAAGTAGAACTCTACATAGCAAACTGATTAACAATGCCATATAGAGACTTTCAAAAAGTCCCTTTATTATGCTATCAATTGCAGCACCTCTTGTTGGTGTGTCAGCCATCTTAAATTGGTTTGAAATGTTTCATTTGGGAACCAGACAGTAAAAATAAAGGGACGAAATAAAAGTGCAGTTTAAATTCATGCCAGTTTGGGTTTTAGAATAATTAAAAATTTGTGATAAATTATATCTAAATGTTTAAAGCCACATTAAAAAAATATGGGAGTGAGGTTTGAAATCCCAAATAGTCTGGAACCACCCCATTTAACTGCTTTAATTAAATATTATAGATTTAGGGAATGAAAGATAAAAAATGTCTGCGGTCAATTGAAAGGTTGAATGTTATTTTCCTCAGTTATTCATATTGACTCAGCTTTACCATTGAGTTCCTTCACAGTGCTGGGTTTGGGTAGATTCAGAAAAATTTCTACCCAAAATGACACAGGAACTTGTTCTTAAACAACAACCTGTGGTGAGTTATGAATATCTCCCTTGGTTCTCCCTGCAGCCATGCTGGCAGTGCAGCTGAATCAGATGGTGACAGATGGTCAGCTGGAGCCCAACACAGTCATTTGCCTGGATCGTTATGTCTGCAATAAGCTGCCTGGGAACAGGTGAGCCACTTACATGTAATGTCTCTTTCGAGTTAATGGTGAGGAAGTTTCAGTCACAATAATGTTCAGGTACCTTAGTGTGATTTGGTTAGCATTATTGCCTGGCAGTGATTTTCCTATTTTATCAGTGGAAATAATTCATCTTTTGGGGAGGACAAAAACCTGCAGAATGTGTACTTGCACCAAAAATTTAATCCCCTACACAGTGTACAAGATGCAAGATGTGCTGCTTTGGAAAGTTTGGTTTATGTTGATCCTGTGGCAAAATTGTTCAAGAGATCTGTGCTCAATCACTGTTTTAAGTTGATACGGACCAAATTGCATGTTGATGAAACAGGAAGGTTTTTTTTACCCTAACCCTCCTCAATCCTCCCAAATCCTTCTGGCAGTTTTGGAGGATTGAGGGTGAATGGCAAAAGTGCATGGCTGATTGTGAAGGATGCCATGTGTGAAGGTCGTGGGTTAGACCTTGTGTTGTTGTTGCTCAGTCATGCATAAATTCGCACTGCCTCAACTAACATGACTAATGACAGGACTTGCCAGAGGGTTTTGAAGGATCAAGGCAGTGGGCAAACCTCCAAGTAACATTTTCAAGAAATATTTGAGGATTTTGGAGGATTGAGGGAGAATCCAATTTTTCACCTCCCAAATTGGAGGATTTTGGAGGGTCCCTAGCAAAAAGGGCCTAGGGAGTTAGGGTTAACGGTATCACTCAGCTTGCTATATCCTGTCAATTTAACACCTGCTGCAGAACTCAACTGTCAACACGATTTCCCTAATTCTCAGAAAGATAAACTCGTAAAAATGTAATTACTGTTACATCTTATTCGATTCCAGATCTGTATATTAGCAGTATCAGAGAGTTTACAAGTTCAGAAATGAACTAAACATTGAAAGTCCTTGCTAAGTAAAAACATAATCCATTATCATACTATTGCTTTACTGTAAGCTTGAAGGTTGAGCTTACATGTACTACATAGCATGAGAGAAAACTGGTGCTTGAGCACTATTTCATGGCAAAGGTGGGCTGATAGATTTCTTTTGTTAGGTCACTGATTTAAGCAATTCTTTCTTCTAGGATTATGGTTACTTTTGCTTTGCTTACTGCTCAACTGTGTCTGTGAAATAGAAGGTGTGTTAGTGCAAAATCCGGTGTTAAGCAGTGCATGAAATTGGACCCTGTTACTAGCCATACTGTCCTGTAATGCATACTACTCGTGACTGGTAGTGATCCTTGTTTTTTCTTATCACTCATTTACATGCCAAGCAACATTTGCTGCTTAGCAATTCCATGAAAGTGTTAGGTGCAATTGGTTGATCGGCGCTATCATTTGATCTTTGTGAGGTTGGTTGGTCTGTTTGCACGATTTGTCCATAATTCTACCATCAGCCTATTGCCTTTCCTTCCTGTTCCACGGTTGTTGAAGATCATATAAAAGGGAAGTAAAGTAGGAGATCTCATACAGGATTGGCCAATCACACAAGGATCGGGAGTCAAACAGATTGGCCAATCACCCTCAATAGAATAAGGCCAGACGTTTGAATCAATGTTCAAGTGTGTCAGTTTTTTAGTGATTTTGTTTTCTCATGAAGACGCGTAGTGATCATCCTGGAATTGACTGTAGCAGCACCTGCTGGTCAGGTTGGCGGGAAGATTGGCAATCCGGTCGCCTTGCCTCTGGGTGGTGCCACAGGTGCCAATGGGCAACAGGCACCGGCGCCCCAACGACCTCTGCAACAGCAACAGGCAATGAGAGCTGGAGGTAAGGGGGTCAGGACAGGAACGAGTTGTGCTCTTCTTGTGTTTGTATTTAAGTGAGAACTCCAATGTGAGCTACCTACATGTAGGGAGTGTATGTAGGCCTCATGGTCAGCATGTCAATGTTCATGTTTGAACTTCCACATTTGGATAGGGTTACACATGCACCAGCTTGTGTGTGGTTTTCGGCTGTTGTCTCAGTAATCAAAACTGTCATTTCACTCTCACTGGCCAAAACCTCACGTCCAGTTTTGCTGGCTTGTTCTTCAGTCAGCATTCATGCCCTTTTTGCAACAGCTGCATTGTTTTTTGTTTGTCCCAAGATCGTCCACACGTCATCCAGCCTTGAATCAAAGGCATTCCAGTCATATTTTTCATCCTCACTAACTTTTGACCTGACTTGTAATTTGTCTTGTGGTTTACTTTGGTTTGACTTGTGATAGATTGAAAGCACCACAGCACTTGATATGGAGGACAATAGTTTTGTATCACTGGTGTTGGCTCGAGTAAACCTTTTGTGCATTCGTTTGCAGCTACAAAACAGCCTCTGAGACACTATAGAGACACCAGCAGCGCATAACCTCTACTCTTAGGAATAAATATCATTCCCTGAGAAAGTTATCTTTCCTATTTCTAATTTCATACTGACGCCCCCAATTTTTCTTTGACCCTGATGCCACGATGTGTGTGCCCTTACATTGAAATGGATGGATTTGGGACTGTTAACCCAAACAGTCCTCAGTGTTCCAACAGGTGAAGGATTGAGGACTGTTAGGGTTAAGGTTAAAAGTCTAAAACTGGCCTCAGCCTAAAATGATCACATTCAATAAGCAAATACTCCATTTGCTGTCATGTCTTACATTCCAGCATCTCCAATGTCAGTGGCTAAGGCTAACAGTTTCCCTGGTGCCGGCAGTAACTTCAGCAGGCAGCCCCAGGGAAGCTTCGGAGGGCCCGGCCCGTCTTCAGGCATGATGAGCCCACCCAAGCAAGCGCAGCCAATCAGCAGCCTGACCCCCTATCAGAACAGGTAGATGCTTGTTGGTGGACGTTTGACAGCATGCTTGGCAGTTAGGATATCGCGTGTCTGACCATGCCACCATCTGTTTTATTTGTAACAGACAGAGACCTTGGTCTAGCTCTAGATACAAGATTCATATCTGGCCTATCGGTGTCCACCAACGCTCGAATGCCACTTCCTTTTTGTGCAAATCCCTTATGTTAAGATGGTGCATGTGTTTTACATTCTGCTTAAAATTGGTCATTTGTGCTTGACATGTAATGCATCATTGTTTTTAGCTCTCATGAGTAAAAAAACAGTGTTATTTACTGCATTTGAAGCAGGTTTGTACTGATAAAACGTTGCTTTTGGAAAGGAATATTTTGGAACTACTTGTTTTAAGATGGAGACCGATTCTTTTCCCTCTTCTTCCCTTGATTTCTTATTTAAATCCAAATTTGTTTAATTTTGTCACAAAACAAATAAAACTGTTACACATGTAGCTAATTTGCTTGCTTTTGAATAGACATTTGAGCCAACTTGTCTCACATTTTTATAAAATAAAAAAAATCAGATTGAAATGAAAAAGTCAGACTTAAAATAAAAAAATCAACAACCCAGCCCATGAGCAAGTTTGGTCAAAGATCATTAGTTAGATTGTGGTTGATTCGTGGCACTCATTGCCTTCAGTTATTACTATATAAACTATTCTAACATCACAAAATGTTAAGGTCAATGTATGTAATCTGTACACTTCTGAGGGTAGATAATAAGTTTTCCTCAATAATTAAATGTGTCCAACTTTTTGGCCTTTCTGAATAAAAGCACCCCTTCAGCCGCAAAGAAGAGACTGGCTGATGGGAAGTGTTTCAGTGGGCTTGAGCACACGCCCGGCACACCCACAAAAGACCATATATAGGACAGTGTCTTCTCAAGAGTTTAATATTTATCCTTTCTTTGCACTGGTAGGTGGACCATCAAGGCTCGTGTCTCCAGTAAATCTGCCGTTCGTACCTGGAGCAACTCAAGAGGAGAAGGCAAGTTGTTTTCCATGGACTTGTGCGACCAGTCCGGTGAGATCAGAGCCACCGCCTTCAAGGATCAGTGTGACAAATTCTTTGACCTGATCGAAGTCGGAAAGGTAAATATTTGCTTGCTTGTAGAACTGAGGAATTTGTTGTACTGCACTGCATATTTTACTTCTAAACATGGACGCCTTGAGGTAATATGGGACCTGTCACGACAAAATGAGAGTAAAGTCGCATCCCGCTCTTTCCTATTTTGAGGGTTCAAAGACACATTGAAGTGGAGGTCAATTTTGGGGGGTTTGAAATAATGGAAAGAGAGATCGTCTCCTATTTCATTCCAAATATTTCGCAGAATCACATATTTAAAAATGTCATTTTGTCAGCAATTTTGACAATAGCATTATTTTTGCCTGGTCTGAAATGTTGAAACAATGTCGGGAACAAAGATGTAAAGCTGCAAGAATAAAGCCACATTGTCACCTTATACTTTTACCCTAAGTGTTCCATGTACATGCCACTGGAAAGCTCTCTTTCTGCATGACAGGAAGGATACCATCAAGGTATCATTAGAAAGAATACTGCCTCTACTTTCCGGAGATCCTTATACATTGTAATCATATCTCATGGTTTGGGCATATAAATCCCTTTCCTCCGGGTTTGGTTTTTTTCTGGGACACCCTGTATATTCATTAGTGGAAACACAGAAAATACCAAGTAAAGCTTAGATTTAGGGCAGTTACTGGCTGAAAAATAGATTCTTGTCATTTATTTAGTCCTTTGAATCTCTTCAGGTCTATTTCTTCTCCCGTGGCACCCTGAAGACGGCCAACCGTCAGTACACTTCCATCACCAATGACTATGAGATGACTTTCAACAATGATACAACAGTGGTCCCGTGTGAGGAAGAAGATGACTCCATTCCCACAATGCAGTTTGACTTCCGTTCGATCAACCAGCTGGAAGAAATGAACAAGGACGCCATTTTGGGTGAGTCAGGCATGCATCCGAAAAATAACCAATATGGGGATGAAATGCTGGTCGTAAAGCATAACAGAATTAAGATTTTTTTCAATTAAAATGAATATGGGATGATATAGCCAAAATTCCTATAACTTGTACATTATTGCAGTTTTATCTATTAGCTTTCAAAAACTACCTAGTTTTTCAACAGTGTTGACTTGGACATAGCATTTCCTATAGTGGTAATTGCCACATGTACTTGAAAACAATTCTCTACATTTACGTCTTCTTAAACACAGGCAGATGATGTTTATTTGCAAGTGTTATCACAGCCATGCTGCGGTAAGCTCAGAGAGTAGCCTCAAATGCCTACGTCGTGTGGTAGTTTTTAGAGCATACAGAGTTACTGAGGGATCGAATGGCGTACCATTGCAGCTACGTTGCTTGCATTACTTAGCTTTTCTTTGCATACAACAATCTGTAAAAGACTGTGCAGTCTGTTTCTTTCGACTGTGGTGAATCATTTCTCAAGATGCTCATTTCGCCAAGACAACAAGGTATGGACTGATGGTTTTTGACTCGGTTTATATGATTACATAGTCAAAAGTTACCCAAAGTTTTCAAAATTTTCAAAAGTTTGGTAAGCTTGCAAAATGCACTTTCAACCAAGATATTTTTAGCAAGAACTTACTCCGCTTAATCATCCGTTCTGATCAGCTTCTATCAACTTTTCATCCGAAAATCTTTGCTGCCATTCATACTAAAGACAGAAGTACGACTTACTGTAAATTTTGGAGACTTTGGGACAGTACTGTATTAAAGCTTTAGTTGTGGAGGGATGCATGCCGTAAAATTGTAGTGAATTCTAGCATTCCATCCCCAGTATTGGAATTTGTCTGACACAAAAACATTATTGACTTTTCTGGATATGCCTTTTGCATTTTTAAAACTTTGAATTTAGGCAAACAGTTGAATGTTTTTTTAAACTGCTAAATTTAGAAGTTTTTTGTGATTGTATATTTCATGATGAAGCAATGTATGTTATTGTTTGTAGAAGCTGTTAACATACAAAACTAAACTTGTTTGGCTATAGATATGTATTAATTTCACTGAGAATTAAGGAAAGAGCCCTTTTTCATCCTCTTGCAGATACCACAGGCGAAGAAGCAGCCGTTACTTCCTCGACCATTGTAGCCAAACCAACTGCCACTGTGACGCCTGTACCTGTTCTTGTGCCAACCACCTCAAGCCAAGCTCAAGGTCCACAGATGCAACCACCAGTCCAAGGCCGTCCTGTAGTTTTCATCCGGCCCACGTCAGACGGAGCTGGCCCTAATCAGCAGATGCTCCCGGGATATCCTGTTTTCACCTCTCAACGGTTCCCGGCACCTGGCATGACCCAACAGACATTTGCATTCCCTGGAGCTACTCCAATGATCCGCGTTGTGCAGCATCACAGCAGCATGCCAGATGCCAGGGGTCCCCCACGACCTGCTACCCCCACAACAACATCGACAGTGACTGTCACAACATCAGGCACAACAGCCACCTCCACTTTAGCTGGCCCTGCCCAGGGGTTTCAGATACACTTCCATCACCGTCCGGGGTACCCTCCACAACCTGTGATCCGTTTGATTCAGGATACACCACCACCCCGTCCGGGGGTCCACAGATGCATGCATGTCCATCATGGACAGCCGGTGTTTAGAACCCCGACTCCAGCCACTGCTGCTCAAACCACAACAGCTCCACCCACAAGAACCCACATCTCAGCTCCGCCCCCAAGTAATCCATCAGCACCACCTACAGCAGCTGCGACAGCAGCCGCAGCAGCAAGACAGCCATCCCATGGAACCCACTCAGCAAAATCAGCACAGTCTCCACCCCTCTCTGAGAGGAAGCCAGAAGCCGAAATACACAGGCCAGAACTGGCAGAGTTGGCGCAACGCATCCATAACTTATCAGCTGATGTGAAAACCATTAAACCTGGCAGTCGGGGAGTACCCTTGGATCCCAGAGAGAAGCAGCGCAGAGAAGCTGCTGAGGCCAGCAATGCCAGGAGGAAGGAAATTAAGGCCAAGGTCAAGACCCTTCGAGCAGAAAATGTCTCAGCAGCTTCTGAGATTATCCAGGATTCAGATTCCATGAACCTACCAGCACCTGATGATGAAGCTCTAGGGATCAGCAGCACCAGCAGCAATGAGTTCACTCGGCGGCGCAAACGACGGAAGCGAGTCAAGCAACAGTCACCAGCCCTTGGTGAAGCTGAGCAGAGAATTGTTACTGGAAGTCCTGCCCAAACATCTGATGCAAGGAAGGAGAAATCCACACTTGGTGATAGTGCCAAGTCAGGAGGCCAGACAGAGTCTGCATCCGATTCAAAGCCTGATGCTGAAGATGAGCCGGCACATGATTCTGATGACAGTACCAGCTCTGAATCTGACCATGAAGAAGCAACCAATACTGAACAGAAGCAAAAAGATCCTAATCTGACGAGAACAAGCACAGAAACAACCCATCCTGTTCCTGTCGGGCCTAGTTTACCTGAGGGTTTTCATGACTCAGATAACGAGCCCGAAACTGCAGGTGATACCCCTCTGAACTCACATCCTAACAATGAGAACCAAGATAATACCTTTCCCCGAAGTACGAAAGATCAAAAGGACTCTCAAGTCAGTCAAGAATCACCAACAGAAGCCATTGCAGATCATGCATCAGCTAACCACTCGACCAGGCAGCCGTCAGCTGATATGACTGGAATGGAGAAAACAGGAGAACCTGGAGCTAATCTTGAAAACCAACTTGCTTGTTCTGAACTTGAACAACAGACCAGGTCCAAAGAAGTGACAGAAACTGGATCCTGTTATGATGGAAATAACCATTCTGGCACGGAAAGCTGGTATGGAGCAGCTGCAATAGTGCTAGACCAGGAAGCCACCTGCGATGACAAAGCCGATGTTGGAGTCCAACCTAAGCTCAGTGAAAGTTCAAAAGAGATCAAACAAGAGAGAAGTGGGCATCTTTCTGGATCAAAAGCAGCAAGCCCAGAAGTAATGTCATCCCAAAGTACACAATCAAACGCAAGCATGGAATCCTCAAATAAAGTCACAACCTACACAGAAGCAGAAATGGCATCGGGGTCAAGCGATGCCTCACAAAATAATTTGGAAGTCAAACCAAAATCAAGTAGAAGTACTGTGTTTAAAACTTCAACCACCAGAGGAGTTGATGGAGTCCCTATCCCTAGCTCTCTGCCAGACACAGATGTTGCTAGAACTCATAGACCACAGCAACATTTGCAGACTTTGTCCACATCCTTGGCTTCATCTTCAGAACAACACATTCTACGAGGTGAAAGTGAAGAGCTGCAGAGAGATCATATTGACGTTGAGCACAAGCAGCTTGCTCTCGAACGGAAATGCCTCAACTGTGAGCGTCGAAACCTCCTGCTCAAGGAAGAAAGACTTCAGATTGAGCAGGATCGTCTCCAAGCAGAGCGGGACAGGCTGCAGGCTCTGCAAGAGCAAGTACAGCTGCAGCGAGACCAACTGGAATTGGATAGGACCCGATATGAACTGGAACGGGAACACCTGGAGGTCAACCGTGAACGTCTCCAAGTTGAGCGCAATCACCTTCAACAGGAGGAGCAACGTGGTGAGGACTCCAAGATGATTCTGCAGAGCCTGCAGGAGATAAGCCAGACACTCCAGATGTCCGTTAATCTCTCTCTCCAAGGCTACGGCTTTCCAATGTCGTATGAAGTGAACGACAGAGGTGCCACTGCTGTCACTGAGGAGTACTTGCAGCCACAGAGCTTCTTGCAAGTGGAGTCACAAGAGATGTGGCCAGCCGAGGAGACAGACATTCCAGGAGGAGGAGCCGTTGGTGGGGGAACATTTTACTCGGAGGGAGAGATCTCAGGAGACGAGTGGACAGTTGTTGGAAGAGCAAGGGGATCATCCAGTCACCGAGAAAGTTCGCGATCTGCAGGCCAAGATCAGTGGGTAGCTGACAGCACAGTTACATCTCAAAGTTCTGTGGATACTCTGGCCCAAGGCAGTAGGCCCCCTGAGTTGGCTGCACCAAGTCCAGATGTGACTCATGGTTCTTCAACACAGCAAGTGCAAAATTTAACAAAAACTGGAAGTTCTAAAGAAGCTAGTGGAATGCAGAAGGGTGAAAAGTCTAGCTTTGGGCAGAAATCAAGTGGAGATCGGAGTTTGTCACCTGTGCATGGATTGAGTAGTATGCAGGAACGACAGAGAACGAGAAATAACCCAAATCGAAGAAATCATCGACAAGGACGACCCTCAGACAATCGAAGATGGCATGATCGAAGGAACTGGAAGCCAAACGATTCAAGAAATGAACCCAAAAAGTAAAACAAAAGTCTCAATGTCAATCTTTATGTGACGGTGTGTTTCGTCAAACTGAATTCATTTTGTCAGTTTATCAAGTTTTCTTTTGTAATTTTATTTTCCTGATTTTTTTTAAGAGCTAATTTATAATTATATGTAGAAAAATGTTGGTACAGCCTTGCATAAGGATTTACATTGCTTGTAAAGGTTACAGGATTTAGTAAGGGGCTAGCATAAAATGGAAATTTTATCTTTGTGTGACAGCCCAAGGTGGTTTATCTCAGAAAGAAATATCAAATTTGCAAAACTTGCAAAAGGCTACTCTTCTCTGATGCAAAAAATTGTATATAGGTCTCTCAAGCAAGAAGTGGTTATTGAATATCTTACATTGTAGCTGATTTTTGGTCTCATTTTCAACTTAGCAGTCATTGTATGCATTATCATGGTAAGCTACACACTCTATTCATGACAAAAGATACAAGTAGATGCTGGAAGAAGATTCTTGTCATACTTTTTATATTGATCAGTTGATGAAGAATTTTAAGCTATGTAGACAACATAGTGTACATTTTATTCATTTGTGGGTACTTCCAGAAATTAGGGGTCCATTTTCTTTCCTGACTCTGCCACATCTGACGTATGATTTTGTAAGTTCAGAACACATTTTCTAATTTCCAAGAGTGATAAATTAATGCAAATTACCTGCCAAACAAATAGTAATATTTTGAAATCAATGCCGTTGGTAATATCCATGTCAAATAAAATTAAAACAAAGGTCAGATGTAACAGGGACACAAAAATGTCACACTTTTGGACCCCTAATTTCTGGAATTACCCTTGTATGTAGGGAAAAGCAATATTAATTTTCAGCTTTTCAGAGACTGAAATAATCAAAATACAATCTTAAGGTTTAGTAATCTTGCATTAACCCTTCTGTTGTTCCTTTACTATTCAATTTATACCTTACATGTATATGTAGTCTCCGAGTAAAGAGTGTTGGCTGTATTTTAAAAGCACCATATTTTCTCCATATCAATGGTCTTAACCCTAACAGTCCTCAATCCTTCACCTGTTGGAGGACTGAGGACTGTTAAACTGAGGGTTAAACAAGGAAGCTTAACATAAGATGTGAGCTCCTTTAGGAGCAGTGCCTTGTGGGAAAGTGATACATAAAACAAGAAATGTTATGCAACTTTTTATGTCTTTGCTTTATAGCTAAGAATGTTTCATAGATATTCTGCATGTAATAGCATTCGTATTATGTTTTTGTCAGAAACATTCGGTTGGGTGTTTCATTAATGAATACTGTAAGCAACTTTGGGTAAGAAAAACAAGTTTATTGATAAAGCAGAACTGGAGCTGCTCATTTGCATGAATAAAATGTCATAAATAAAGTTTGTATCTCTGCTTTCATTTTTTTTTATTATCGTCTTCAGTTATGCATTTGTGGTCCCTTTATCACTTTCAGCAGAACTGTACGTGAATGGTGTGTTATATGTTGGTCTATGTTATAAATGCGAGAGTGGAACATGTTTGTAGCAGTAATCCTGCATGTCTGTTGTACATACATGTACAATGTACATTTAAATTCAGATACTGCACTGTTTTCATTTTTTTCAAAATACAAACTACAGAGCGGTATGTTGCAATGAATGTGCTTAGGTGTATTTTAAGAGGTTTTCATCCTAGATGCTGTTCTGATATTTGTGTCATACGCTGTGGGCTCGATATTTAGAGAAGACTTTCCAATTAGACACTGCACCTTTTGGTCTCAGACAATGATTTTTTTTCCCTGCGTTGGTGGGCGAAACTTCTGACTGGTATTTCAGATGTCATTGGTGTTGTCAAGAGTACTGGTGACGTAGCAACCATCACCACCAAGACAACAAACCGCGAGCTGACAAAGAGGGAACTTCAGGTCATGGACGATTCCAACAAAGTTGTAACCTTGACACTGTGGGGGAATGAGGTGAGGAAAAAAATTAAGTCTTGTTCATGATAAATCCTTTCTCATTTCAGAGAGGAATCAGATTTATGTTACTATCTCGAGTTGGAACTAAAGAGCACTATTGAACAGCATGCCCCCTAGTAGATTTCAAAAGAAAATTACTTGAGCTGAAGACCACGCTCATCCAGTGAATCAAATTTTTCCTTCTGTGAAGTAGGCACAGTTTGGGGTCCTCTTGAGTTGTGAGATCTGTTTTAAAGTTTGACCAAAGATATAGTTTTTCTCTAAAGACTTTCTCTTTTGTTTTTTATCATTGTGAAAATGAAACATCAAGCATGCTTGCTTACTCTGAAAACTGGATTGCTTCAGTTATAACATCTGACCAATTGACAGGCTGAAAAGTTTGATGGGACAAACAACCCGGTCATTGCCGTCAAAGGTGCCAGGCTGTCGGACTTTGGTGGCCGCTCGTTGTCCGTTCTCATGTCCAGTACTGTGCTGATAAACCCAGACATACCCAGAGCCCATCAACTGAAAGGCTGGTAAGTGATTGCCAACACAGCATTCTCACTTTCTCGCAAGGAACACTTACGCTTCTTTTCTTTTTTACCATCTCAAGTCCATCAAAATTTGTCACCTGATCTTGCCCGATTTTTACCTGATGCTGAACTAAACCACTGTTATCTTTTGTTACACGGAGCTCGATGGGCCATGCTGAACCCAATAAGGTTATGCAGGATTTCAGTGGTCCCTAGGGGGTTAGGGGATACAAAAGTATGTGCTGTTGGGTTCTGCACAGTGTCAAACTTAGTGAAATTGGGACAAATAGGTACAAGTGTTTTGAGTAGGACAAAAATAGCTAAGGTTCATCACTAAAATGTATTGATAAGCCGATTTTATGCCAGCATTTCAAAAAAGAAGTGTCTACTTTTGCTTGAAGCGGCAAACAGGCATCCAAGTTGCTAGGTTTCATGCTTTTATATGTATTTGTGTAAGAAAACTGTTTCCAAAATGATCTACAGGCCCCAGACACCCTCTTGGTAAAACTCAAAAAATGAGTTCAGTTGTATTGTTAACCCAGTGTCAAAGTGTTAAGCACTTGCCATGAAACTATGTTAGAAGGTCAACAACTTGAAAAAGGTGCTTTTGAATTCTCGATTCATGCTCTCTCCTTGGGTTAAAGGTACGATAGTGTTGGCCACACACAGGAGGCCCAGTCAATCTCAGAGCAGAGGATGGGAGCCGGTGTGGGAGCCAGCTCCAACTGGCTGACGCTCGAAGAGGTGTATGCGCAGAATCTGGGCCAGGGAGAGAAGGTAAAGAATTCGGAGAGGAGGATGTAAGGAGGGTTTGATGAGTGGAAGGAGGATGCAATGTTGCTATGGCTGCTTACTGTGCCGGGATGAGGCCTGTGGAGTCTGCTTGTGAACAATACAGATTTTGGTGTTGGGAAGCGACAATGTTCCTGACAAAAGGGCCTGTGCTCACACGTATTGTGCATATCGCATGCAGAGTTGTATTGGAGTCAATCACAAGTCCCTTTGAGAAGTCCAACCTCGGGACTATCCTACCCTCGAACCATGCTGTCATATTGTGTGTATTAAGTCTATGGTTGGACACCGAAACTATCCTATACATCACTTAGTGAAACTGAGACTTTGCCAAGCTGCCAATCAAAGGGAGTATAAATGTTTGATCATTGTCACTTTTTGCATGTCTTTCCTTAGCCGGACTACTTCACTACAAAGGGGACGATCATCTTCATGAGAAAGGAGAACAGCATGTACATGGTAGGTACAGGTTGTACCAACAGTACGACATGACAATTAGTGTGAATGGTTGCAATACTTGTTGAGAACTGCATGTTACTTGTTGAGTCTGCTTACTTGTACAACATCCAAGCCATAATTAAATGAATGCAAAATGCATCACATGAATTTTTTTTCACTAGCAGTGATCGCCATTTTGGTGTGTCTTTCCTTTGCTTTGTGTACTTCTGACTTTCTATACCATAAATACTATATTCTCGTATTCATGTTGCAGTCCTTTTATGAGGCTTGCAAATACACTGAAACATGACATCAGAAATCAAGCTTTGGGAACAAGAATGTTGAAGCACTTGGGTGTAAACTTTGGTTATGGGCCAAGATTCAATTTGGAATACATGTGTTGAGTTTTGTAACAGGATTTGCCAGAAGTATTCACAAGAAATTTGCAAATATTGGAACATATTTTTCACAAAGCTGTGTCAAAACTTTATTCATTCATAGTTCTCCAATCAACACGCTTCCTGTTTTTAAAATTGATGCTGACTGCTGCCAGCTCATTTGCAGTAAACTGAGACTTATTTCCAACTTTTAGACTGCCCAACTGGCCAATAAGAATCGCCACATGAGTATTTATGATAAACGCGATTCACTTCAGGCTTATGACTTTTGTACGTAATTATGCTGGCACAGTTTTCTGTGTCTTCTGGTACCAATTAACTGTGAACAGATGTTTCTGTCTTTCAATTAACTGTAAAAAATTCCACTCATGTATTGCCAGCATTTGGATTTTGAAAAGAAGAGTGTCACGTTCAAGTGTTAGACTTTGTCATAGGAATATATCTACTGTGTTCCCTTAGGCCTGTCCATCTTCAGAATGTAACAAGAAAGTGAGCGACAATGGAGACGGATCATACCACTGTGAGAAGTGCGGGAAGGATTATCCCAACTTTCAGCACAGACTGCTGCTCTCAGTGAGTACCCCCATGACAGAATGGAACCTACCATCTTTGGGATGAGATCTCCAATGACATTTTGGCAGGCAGCATGTTGTTTTTGAAAAAAGACTTGGTTCCCAATAGTTTCAAACTTGGCATTGATTTAGGAGTAGAAAATCAACTACAAAGATGGCATACATGTAGCTAAAACTCTTGGCCTGTGCGGTTGTGTGTATTTGTAGTTTGCTAACAAGGTTAAAAATGTTTTAGACGTTATCTGAATTCATTTCATGGATCTTACTTAATTCTTCTGTTTGTTACATTTCTACCTCTCGACAGACAGATTGATTTGAATAGGTTTTGGAGAAAGAAAACTATTCAGTTCAATGCTGGCAGTAGGATTTAACTTTGAAGAAGCAAATCTTTTTTGTGATATTTGTTCGGAAATGCATCTCGTGACACAGTTTTATCACTGGAATTATGTTCTGTGTCTGTCAATAGGCAAACATTGCTGATGCCACCGACACTCAGTGGACGACTTTTTTCCAGGAGACAGCAGAAAGTATCCTTGGCATGAAGGCAGACGATTTGGGACGTCTTAAGATGGAGGTCAGTTCACCAAACACCTCTGGCAAAAGACAACTACCGGGCTGGCGTTTGGAGCATGTCTCATGCACACACATCGGTTGAGATGAAATTAATTAGATGAGTGTGAAAAGGTTACACTTTCTTAAAGTGTTAGAGAAATACTTGGAAACCTCAATTATGCAAAACTTGGCTTTAAGAGCCATAGTGATCATATATGATTTGCATGTAGAAACTCATGAAAAGATCAGTGTGTGGTTGAGTATGTGTCCGCAATCAGGAAGTGGACAATAGGGTTCATTATTGGTTTCCTTTGTAGGGTTCCAGCTTAAATCCAGCGTAAAATAATGTCCACAGTGCAAGAAATATGATTTATTTTACAAGGTTTTCTACCCACTAGGTTGGTAACATAACATGTTTGTGTGTGTGTGTTTAATCAGACATTCTAGTGAGATTCTAAGACATTTGTAATTTTTTGTTAATGTTTGATTTGCGTGCCTAGGATGAGCAATCTTACAGTCATGTCTTTGAGAAGGCCTGCTTTGAATCCTTCATCTTCCGCATGCGCATCAAGATGGAGTCTTATAATGTAAGTTTTCAGGAGTGGAAGAAAATGAAGGACTCGAGGAAGTCCAAGTGAAATTCTTGAAAACCAACATAATTGCATTGAAATGAAATTACAAAATGTATGTCTGCATTGGCTTTTAAGAGCAGAACTGTAGCATAGATCCTGACGGGGTTGGGCCACTGGTAAGTGCAAGTAACTATTGGTTTATGCTCGTGTCATCCTGTTTCCTGTTCCTGTAAATAAAACCGAAGATTTACTTGTGAAATGATCATCCTTATTATTAACCTTTTAAAGCCACAACTTAACCACTTCGTGCCGGGGCATTTTTCAATGTTGAGGATGCTGGGCCGGCATGACTATCATTTTTTTCCGTTTTCAAAATCCTTCAACAGTTCATCATTCCATTTAACAGTCGTTTATAGCCACACAGAGTAATCTTCAGGCACTACTCTAAGTTGACTGGTGACCTTCATTGACGCCTGAATATTTCAGCCAGGCCTGCAGCCTTGTAAACAGAGCCCAGATTGTGCGGTGTTATACAACTGTCTTTTGTTCACGAACCTGGCTCAGTGCACTGCTGACCTCTTTTCAATAGGGGCCAGATTAGCATTCAGCAGTGCTGTGTGGCTCATCACTGTGGTGGTGGAGAGCTTTTGTCCCCGGTGGTAATCCGCTTGCTCTAAATACCCCAAACCCTGGTATACGGTTTCAAAATAACGCTGGATTATCACCACTTTTGAGAGTGAAAAATGCCGGTAATGCCCAGCAGCCTGGTCTTTTGTTCGGAGTACGGTCTTTTGTTACAGGGCCCTGTTTCCTTTGTCCGAGTTCGAAGACCCCGGCCACACATATAAACCATAGGGCTCCGATTTCGGAGTCCCCGGCTGGTAGTGGTTAAAAGAGTGTTTTAAGATGGATCCAGATGTCCTGAAACATTCAAATGGACTTTTTCAAGATGTACTTCGCATCGGGGAAAGGTTTATTTTTTTATATAATTACAGATTTTGCAAACCTTGCCTTATTTGTAAACACTGTTACACTATATACTTGTCCGAGAGCTTGGGAAAAATTCACAAGCTTACTCGGGTGGGATTTGAACCATTACCATCTGCTTAATAGTGCAGATGTCTTAACCACTTGACCACCGAGCTTGTTGGGGTCGGCTGGCTGGTCCGAGTCAGATGTAGCAGTGGGTACCGCAAACTATTTCAAGGTGTACTATGCATCAGGGATTCTTTAATAGTTTCAGGTTTTGACCTTACCCGACATATATTAAGCTTGTGAATTTTTTCCCAAGCTCTTGGACAAGCACTGAGAATGCATTGTGTATGAATGTCTATGTCGGGTGAGGTCAAAAGTTGTAGTTATAAAAAAATCAAATGGACTTTAAAAACACAACTTTGAAGGCGAGATTATTTTCTGTTGACTCCCAATTCTTTTAGGAGGAGGCTCGACTGAAGTGCACATGCATGTCTGTGAAGCCAATTGACGTCAAGGAACAATCCAAGAAGCTCATCATGGACATCAGGAGCCTGGCTGCTGCTTAAACCCAAATCTTGTGAGATTACATCGCCCGCCTGACATTGCATCCCCTCATTGATCACTCGATATTGCATCAGGTGATGTCAAGTCTGAGACAGCGTCACCTGATCTGACATCACCTGACCTGATATGCATCACTGGGTCCTGTATCGACTGAAACGCTATCATGCAAAACAACCTCCATTCCTCCAAACAGCATGCGTCATTCCATCCTACAAACATGGTACCTTTTATTATCCTTACAAAACATTGTATTGTATGCATACAAGAGTTACTCAGAAGAAAATATTGCTTAATCTCTCTAGATGATTAAGATTTGTTCTGTAAAGTTGATTCTTTCCAAATTTTCTTTGAACTTTGAGACAATAACAGCACTTGTAATTTGCATCTCGTTTTCCTGTAGTTTGTGACACTTAATGCTACATAAACATTGCCTTTTATTAAACTTTGCTTCAGATATCTGTTATGCATCACTAGCAAAGCCAAATGGGCATATTGTTTTTGTCTTGTTTTAAGTTTTCAAGTCTTCAAGATGAAGAGAGTGATGAATCACCAGAGTTTATTTTGGTGGAGGAGTCCCATTTGAATCTTGAATTGGTCCACGCACAGCACCTATTAAAGTATGGAATTTGTGAAATAATCATGTGAGTAATCTTAATCACCCTGAACTGATTCAAGCCACCCACCTTACGACTGATGAGCAGTAAATTCAGTTGGAGAGTCAGTCCATCAACTCATGGACGAATTCAAGATTAATTTGTTTTTGTAACCATTGTACAGCACTGATGAGGTTTCCTATACACATAAACTGATCTCAAAATCCAACAGAAGAGATAGAACTCCTCACAGATATTTTTCTCGGTGGACTTCCCAATTCGGCTTCAAGGGTCGTGAGGGTCCAAAAAAACCTAATGTAAAAAGTTCAAGTCAAGCAGTTTCAAAATAAACAAGTCATGTAATAGTTTGCCAGTAGTGTTGTGTCAATTAACAGTTTCATTTAATATAATCAGTAAATTTTGTTTAAATACATGTACATGTAGTTACTTCCATGTGAAACTTTACATAGAAAATTGCACAGCACAAATATTTCTTCTGAGGATATCAACTTGTCCAAGACTGTCACTGTACCGTATCCTAACATTACAAATAAAACATAACGGGCATCATCAAAAATTTAAAATCATTGTCGATATCACAATTTAGCATCGTGCTATCGGGTTACTAGTAAGAACATTTGTGGTACATACATGTATTTAAAAAACTGGGTTGTAGAGAATGTACAATTGAAAGAAACTAGGAAAGTCCTTTGGTTGTACTGCCCTGAATCTCTGATGAAGGTCTCATCCATGCTGTCAAACTTGGAAATGAAAAAAAAATTCACTGCTGTCTTTAAAACTGATATTTGAAGCACTGTAAATAGCTTGTTGCAGGTGCAGCCCATTGTAACTTGTTGGATTAAGGTACATATAAACTTCATGGGTATACAAGAGCGATCAATTACTCTTGCAGCATCTTATTGCTTGACTGACGTATTGCAGGTGTGCTCTGTGTATGGTGTGGAGTAACAAGACTAATGTTCAAACGAATGCTTGTTAAACCGTGTGATCTGCTTATGGGAACCTTATGCTAGGCAGCAATGGCGTCGAGGGCCGGTCCCAGCCTCTTTGTCGGCATCAAGGAAGTAGTTGCGCATGCAGACCATGCTAGTAATCAACAGAACTGCTCAAGTTAACTGCCCCCCACGGCTCAGTGGCTGCTTTGGAGCATGTTACTGGCACATTCCTGTGGGCACGAACAGCATCATATGACCAGCAGGTGGAAGTTAGAGTACGCTCCCGACATCAGGCTGGGAGCATACATGTAGTTATTTCAAGATGGCAGAAAGGCAAATTGTTGACCTTTCAAGCAATGTGATCCAAGAATAATGCTCACTCATTTTCCTGCACCCATTGAGTACAGTATCACACATGAAGGCAGCCAGTATGACAGCTCACCCAATGCATTTGGGTCATTCCATGAGGTTGGGGCACAATTTGTGACAGTGTCCTTGTTACATGGGTAACTTTTACCATCTGCCATGGCCTGTAGAGTAGGTAATTTACTCTCCCAAAATAACACACATCTCTGTATTCAGCCTTGCAAGATGTATAACAATGTCAATTTTGAATCAACATGCAGGGAAATAAGTGTTCATTTTTACAGAACCCATGTAACAATTGACACCATCATAAGTTGTGCCCCAACCTCATGGAATGACCCATTTATGCATTACGCATTGGGCAAAAGAAAATTGACCTCCAGCAATAGAAAATATTTGATGTTGGCACTAAATAAGAATAGGTTTGCAGCAATGTACATCATTGTACATTGGCTAGGACGTTTTAACCCCTTCTGAATTAGTATGATTGATAAAGGCAGTAGTGTGATCAATCCCTAGCGAACTGCTCAGCATGGTTGACTTTAACTCCGCCCAGCTCCAGTAGCAACCTGTCAGGGTTGTCTTCCCACTGCCCTGGAAGCTTCACCTGGAAGAGAAAGTTAGAATTTTTCGGAAAAATCCGGACAAATTATCTCGCCAATAAGCAAGCCTTAAGCAGCTCATAAATGCAAGCCATAAACTGCACCACTGTTGGTGCACATTGATAACTTTCTTTGAAAAGATACATATTGATGTTATAACATAATGTGGTGTTTTGTTTTCTTATAATTGTACAAAACACTGAAACACTGTCAGACTTGTTAACTAACCTTTGCTGCTCTTTCAGCATCCTTTAGTTCCATCTTCTTCTGTCTAGCTTGGGCTGTTCTTACTGCAGAGTCACCACAGCCCCAAACCTGACCACCATGTGGAAAATGAATGGCAAGCATGCTGTAGTGTATTACAGAATGAGTTACATCAAATCTAACAGGATTTATGGCCTCTGGAGTACTCTGGTCTTATAACAAAATCCCTTTTGAAAATGAAGCATTGTAAAAATCTGCACCTCACTTACAGTGGCATGGATCATGGCTATGGTTGGGTCCCAACTAAAAAAGCACTTGTTTTCTAGAGGTAAGTTATGCACCAAATCAGACATACCTCCAGTGTACGCACAGGCACACTCTTGTGGTTGTGTTCAACAACCTCCATCCCTTCCTTGAAGGTGAGTACTCTCTTTTTGGGGTTCCGTCCAACGCTTATACCTCGAGGCATGTTGCGCGATCGATCATTGAAGAAAATCATATTATCACCCTCTGAGATGGAGAATAATAAGATTACTTCTGAGACAATCTTGAATTTTTTTCCATTGTGTGGTGCACGTATTACTTGCTATACTGGCCAGCATAGTAAAGAAGATGTACGCTGGGAGCAGGTAACCAAGGTGTCGAGGACCAACCAAGTGTGCTGATCAACGCATGGTATCAGCTGTGCTCAGACGATGACTTACCTTCAAGTTTCTGTACATCAGGTGACAGTCTCATGATGCAACAACTGCTTCCTCCCCAAGACTGTGTCCCTTCCCTGCGTGGGAGTGACCACAAGAAAAAAATAAGTATGAATGTTAATGCAAGATATAAAGTATCTGCTGCTTGGCTCCAACTTGCTTCCACAATTCTCAAAACTCATTTTTTTATCACTTTCTCGGTTTTTAATTATGGTTTAAACATGTATAAGCCATATGCTCTGTGGGTATTTGTACGCTTTTTGAAGATATTAAAGATAATGACAAAAACTCGCCGAAGAATTGTTTTTAATCCTCAGTTTGTATGTTGAGTGGGGGGGGAGGAGTCTAGAAAAGAGTATGCTTTGTACATTGGTGAAAGTGATATAAAAATAAATGAGTGACCTTTTATTGAAGTCGTATTCCATTCCACAATTAGACTTGGTAAGAATTGGTTTGCCAACATTTATGAAATGCCTAGTTCAGTCAGCGCTCTCAACTTCTTAAGATACAAATGTTCCTGCAACCTTTAACAAGTGCAACCTCTGCCCGCCATTCCTCCTGCATTTCTCCCTGGTCCCCCATCCAACTGGTTTCCATACCTCCACTCTGTGTCCACTGCCACGGCATACACATATTCCTCGTCACAGCTGAATATCATGAGCGTTGGGCCTCGGTACCCAAACACGTGATGCTGGAGCCGGTTGGTGCTGAGCCCATGGTCTGAGCTGCTGTAGAGCAGATCCCAAAGATTGTCCAATGCTGGTTCCTCCAAATTAAGGGTTGCAGAATTTACATTGGTAAGTACAGATTCTTTTACAGACGTATTTTGAGAAAAGTTCTGGGGATTTTGACGTTTACATGACATTTGAAATCCACTCTTTTCTCCAAAATTTCTTCTTTCCTACATTCCGATTTTTACACTGCAGTTATAACTAGAAGTACAAATACACGATTGTAAGCACTTAAAATTACTCAATTACTGTCAGCATAATAACAAAAACTGGGTATCTATTGTGTATCACACAGAAGTTAATGTCATGAATACGAAGGCCCGTAACAGTTTCGTAGTTGGTGTCTCTTACTTGGTTTTTCTTTTCAATTTAAGAAAAAGTAAGAATGAGCTTACTTCTGCAGTGCCCGTAGACTGTTGAGTTGATCTGTGTTTGGTTTTCTTTGTAAAGATGCTTGGGAGAGAGGACTGAAGGATCCACCACCAAGCTTTGCACAGCAGCCGGCCGGAAAATTCACCATTGACACTGGCAAAGCTGCAAGACTTGCGTGGCAAGCAGAAGAATCACAGAAGAAAATGTAAGAGTTTGGAGGATTCTTTCCATCCCAAATTTTAACCATGACATAAACCATTTGTTTATTAAGGATTGTTTGTCACTTTAGACTGTCTGTCACTTTAGACACTTTTCAGTGATGGATGGGCATCTCAAAACCCAATATGTTCCTTGCACCCCTTCATGCAAACAGTAACCTTTCATCGGTAACTGCAAATAGATACAGCAAACCTGGAGAAACTCACAGAATGACCACCCTGACATTTTCAGTGGTTGAAATTATTTTGGGGAGGAATATGCAGTACGGCTGCTGCATTGTTAACTATTTGAGGTTTTACTCGTAAATTAAATATCTGAATAACAGTTTTCTGAATCAAATACATGTACATGCATTTGAAAAACCACTGTCCCAAAGATTTTTCTTTCCCAGACTTATACAAGTAGCATGGCATCTAAATTGCCACATGTGATGAATTAACTAGCTGACAGTGTTATTCCACGACAAATGGTCGAAAATATTGACTTTTGTAAAATAAGAAGATACCTAAATCAAAGTCATACCAAACCTGGATTTTAATAAGTACTCCTTTTTGGAGATAATTTGATGAAGCTGTCTTCATAATTGAGACAATTATCACGGACCAACATTTGCTACCATGCACGGCCATGGCCGCTGCCACTTGAAGGCTCCATCTATGCTCAATTTCCATGGACTAGTCTAAACCTCGATGTCAGTTCAAACTCAGTGGGAATCACTCAAGTGTGGGGACAAGTATGGACAAATCCAAGGAGATGCCATTCCTACGGGGGCCACCACACTCATGTGAAAGACTGAACTTGAGTACGCGCACGCACTTTGGTTAGTCACGACACGCTATTGGTTGGATAGGAATGTAACGCCCATGCACAACCTGCGTGCCAACAGGATGGCCCAGCAGTAATGGCTTCTAATTCTTTTTTGCCGGATTTGTCTATAGAAATCAACTGAAAATATATACATAATTAATTTTGGAGAATGTGTTTAAAAATCCTCCGTGTTACGACACAGGAAACAAAAGTGGTTCATCAACGTTACCTCCTGTCCCCGCAGCCATCCCACCAGGGTCCGGTGCATCTCGGTGAACAGCTCCGGACAGTTGACATCCATCCACTCAACAGCCGATGTGACCATGCTTTTGGAAGTCAGCTCGCTGGCCAATGCCCCAATGGCATGGTTGTCGGCATCGCTGCGCTGCTCTGGAATTCCAGCGCTGAGCAAGGAGAACTTTAGTGCCGACTCAAGAAGGTTTGTTACTTCTGAAATTATCAGGTACACACACATATTTCAGATACATGTATTTATAGTCCACCTTACCCTAAATTCTACATTCATCAACAGTAGCATATCCAGAGGGGTCCCATCTGATGCATGCACCTTTATTTTTATTTACTTTTTTTAGGGGATACAGTTTCTCTTTTGTGTACTTAAGCCATTCACTGGTTATTGAAGAACTTTACATGTAAAATTGAAATTCCCTAAATACATGCCTGCTTCATATTCAGGGCCACCTTTTGAGTACCTCCCCCTTGTTGTAAAGCCTGCTTCAAAAGACCCTCAGATGTTGACTGCAGGGTTTCAGACCTGAAGACCCTCAAAATATCCTAGTATTTGGAGTAAGATGCCTTCAATGTTGTACTGAGTTAAGCTCTCCTATCTGCCTTGGACAAAAGGTGGCAAGGAGAAGTGGGTTGGAAAAGGCCGGCAGTACCGAGGGCCTCTACGGTACAATCAAGCGCTTGATAAGTTGGTGGGTAGGGAAGCTGTTTTCCCTCGTCCTTCACTTATCAATGCCCATGATATCTGCCAGACAACCCCGGGTGAAGTGCCATGCACTCGACGCAAGCAAATCCCTCTGTTGATTAGTGGCACTGCTAGAAGTGAACAGTATCCTCCTCGGTTGAAAAGATCCGTGTTGGTCAGGAGTGTTTATTTTGCTGGTAGCGACGTGACCACAACACATGCATTTAATAGTCAGTTGTGAACTAACAAAATTCAGCTCCGAACAAAGGAGCTTCCATTGCTAGGAAAATAGTGCCATCTCTTGGTCCAGCTTAAGGCCCATTGGACAACAGGTGGCAATCACCATATGGCAGTGCATTTTCTAATGTTCAATGCAGCATAAGTTAATGACACTGCAAAAGGTGTGCTTGTGAAAAGGAACACTTTGGGGGAGATATTGGAGGAGGGAGGGCTAAATGCCACCTCCCCCGGATGCTGTGCCACACTGATCAACACTCAAACTGTGGGCACCTGAACAGAAAGTTGGATTGGATGTAAGACAGGCTTCAGGTATGTCCAGAACATAATACTTGACTCACCTTGAGGTTTGAGAGTGATACCACTGAAGGTGGCAATATACACACTGCTTTGTGCTGATGTCGTAGCTACAGACAGGATCCGTGATAACAGTTCAGCACACTTCTGTTTTGTACTTTCAGGTTCTGATGGACTGATACAGGTGAACAGTCTCTCTGCAAGTGGTCGACCAACCTCAGGAAAATAATTCTGAAAAAATAAAAATACTTGAAAAGGTATTTACCTTTTTTAATTTTGGTTTTAGTATATAAACATATAAATTCTACACACATATTCTCCATTTCTCCATATTCTCCATCTTTTTCACCTACTGTATATTGAAATGTTTCACACTGATCTCAAGGGGGGAATGAACTTTGAATAATCTTAAAAACCAGTATAATGTTATTGATTGTGGCAAAATGGATTACTGTCTGTGTTAAATGTTTGGTATGTGTCAAGGCAGTGTGCTCAGTTTTACTTACAACAAAATTGGCTCTGCTTACTCTATCACCATTTGCAACGATCTGGAAGGAAATGAAAGATAGATGGCAACTCTTGAAGATTCTTTCTCAGCCAAGTAATACTCAAGACAGAATCATTATCGCACACATGTAGTTTTGAAATACCTGTTTTTAACAGCAAACCCTCTAAAATTTTGGAACCGGATTACTCTGACTGAAGCATCCTTTGTATTTTTCGACATTTATTACAAAAATTAACGACCTGTTACAACTGATAAAAGCCAAGGCATCAGTAGCCTGTATTTATTCAAAAAATATTCACACAAATTCTCACTCTCATTTTCAGTTCAGACGCCTGTCCCACGTGTATTGGAAATATGTGATGTGATCTGCAAAAACTCTTCATGTGGTGAGCTTTGTCATTTTGATGCAATCAATTTCAAATTGATCTGGACACTATCCTGTTTTCAAAACTGTTTAATTCGTAATTCTAGACAACCTTGATTCATGTTGCAGACAACCTAGAATCATAAATATAATATATCTGAAAACAAGAACATGTCCATATTAATTGAAAGTTATATGCATCCAAATGACAAAGCTCACCACGTGAAGAGTTTTTGCAGATTGCATCACTGTACACTCAACCTTGAAACACATTTTACCCCTAACACTCCTCAGTCCTCCAACAGGTGAAGGATTGAGTAGGGTTAGGGTTAAAGGCACATTCCAAAATGACACATTTCATAAAAGTCTTTTGTAGTGGTAGTGCAACATACAAAGGTGTCACAATTTTTATACAAATGTATTGGGAAATGTTCCAAGTTCCCCAAAATCATTCTTTCTGGCCTCCTCAACCTCCTTTAAGTAGAATTTCCAGAAAAATGTTTGAAGTTATGGGGAAAAAAATCACTGTTTGATTTCCAACTTCTCTGTAGAAAATCATTTTACAACATGAACCTTCAAAATAAACCAAACATGCCCAAGTTTTGTACCATCCAAAAGCTTGTTTCATTCTCTCTCCAACTCTCAAAAGAATTTTTTAACAAACTCTTCCATACAAAATGAGGAAAAATGAGAACATGACATCACACAGAGGAAATCAAAATGGAGGCGCCCATGATCGGGATTGCTCCATGGAAAAATTCAACTGACAATTGTGATTTGAAATTGCACGCACACAACACTCCTTGAAAAGTATATCATTGAAAAGAACAAGGTTACTTCTTTATTTTGGTGTTCATTTTTGTGGATCTGTGGTGCATTTTTGCTCTGGTAATCAAAAATTGAAATCGGTAAATTTAACACATAGCAACATAAGAAAGCCCAAAATCACCCAAATGCTGGACTCGTTACTACATGATAAGATTCATTACTGTTACTGATAAACCACCAAGCGGACATTATTTTTTGAGGAGTTTGGCAGGAAAAGTTACATATTTGGACATCACTTGACCCTGTACACAAACCCTATGAGACTGAT
Organism: Acanthaster planci; assembly: GCF_054643075.1. Lineage (NCBI taxonomy): Eukaryota > Metazoa > Echinodermata > Asteroidea > Valvatida > Acanthasteridae > Acanthaster > Acanthaster planci. The sequence continues at coordinate 12,524,741 of NC_141785.1, read as the reverse complement.
CTGAAAAAAGTATTTTCTGAGTGAATGAATTAAGTATCAATTATCATTCCTAAATTTGACTTTTTAGAACATTTCTAGTGGCAAACTAAACAGCTGCACGGGAAAATAAGTGATATTTGTACATGGGAACTATTTCGGTTTGGCAAGTGGGAAGACCTGTTGTACATCTACATTACATGTATGTAACACTAACAGCACAATAGTCCCTGTATTGATCATGCCCTTCTTTGCTCTATCTATGATCTTGCCGATCATCGGCGGATCAGTTACGATCAGAAGCCAACCCCTACTTACCGAAAAGAAGTGTTCCAGTTGACTGTTGATTTCACGTGATGCCTTGGAGGAATGCCCTTCTTGGTGTCTTTGATGTGATTCCTTAGCACCCATTGCACTGCCCTTAAATTCCCGTCTGCAGCAAACAACCCGTTACCGGACATGCCAGGTTCTTGTGCCGCTTGATGATACAAAGCTAAACCGGAAGTAAACAAGACGCGCAGTACTATTCGAAGGGCGCCCTCAAGTGGGCAAACTTTACTTCACGTCGAACGTGTACATGTACGTCATGGGGGGGGTTAGAGAATTTTTGCAGTTCATGTTCGACCGGTCGTGAACTTGAAGCTATTATTTGTGTCACGAAAATCTTGTTCTGCTATCCACCATGCATAGCCGTATCACGCGTGCACAAGTGATTACTGTGTGGACAAAGATTCCTGTATTAGCCTAGTGTCTTATCGATAGGAGCTGGGCGTGTACGCATTCTCACACTACGATTTAGCGCCAAGAATGAACGTTCATCCCAAAGTGAATGTGTTTCAAATCCCGACTCTGATTGGCCAGTACTAGGTCATTAATGATCTTAGTCCAAGACAAACGTAACACTAGTGTTCTTGGAAGGAATTTCCCCTTTTTGCTTTATCTGATACACTTTCCAATTTGAGGTTTGTAAATACATGTATCTTTATCCCAAATCTACAATGCGAAACCGTGAAATGAGCATGGCTTGAAATGGAATACTATCTGACAAAATGGAAAACAGATTTAAGGCTTTGCAGCTCCACTTCTTCCATACAGAGTTGTGCATAAAACATACTGCTTATTTGTCATCCAAACTCACAATACAAACCGAACGTCGGAAAGGCTTATTAAAACAGAGATATCGGGTGCCCAACTGAACGGAACCGCTCTTTGAAATAACTGAAATTGCGCAAGCAAAACACTCACACACAAAGTAATTATGCGTACATTTATACTCGTTTATTACAGACAACATAGAGCAGTACAATGTACATGTATATTCATACATGCAGTACTTTTGTATCGCCTCCCAGACCAACACTCAGCTGGATACCTTCCATAATACACGAAGTGGACCTGTAGAAAAATTCGATTGCTGAAAAATTGAAACGGCAAAGTCAAATTAATTTGATTGGCGTTGACATATTAAGTATCACATGCATTTCTATCTCGTTCAAGTTCTACTTAAAGGAAATTCATTCAACCTCGTTACAGGTTAGCACAATAGCACTTCTAATACCTTCTGCCGATGAGGATGAGACAAGGGAGACCCTTGGCGGGAGCTTGGAGCTTGAATAACACTTGGACAAGGTAATTTTATAATCTAGCTCATGTTAAAAGTATCGCTTTATAAATACACACGCATGTCTGTTGACAAATGACTGCTGCCCTCTTTTGTGCCGAAAGGTCAGTTTATCCGTAGTCGAACGCCACAGATGTAGTGGAACGAAGTGTTTTCGGCGAAATCGGTGGAGTTGAGTGTGCGAATTCGCAGTACGAATAATTGATCTGACGTCACAATTTCGTATTCACTTTTGCGCCAAATATGAACCAGCATTTTCGCGCATGTAGTGTTTGTCCGTAACCAAGGGTGGGTCCAAAACTTTCTTGTTGAGGATGTGGGGAGTACCAACACTTTGAAAATTTCTTTAAGCAACCTTTTATGGCCTTGCTGAAGGACGCAACTAAATTTGGTTTTTTAAGCTCTGGAAGGGCAGGAAGTGAAATAGTTCGACTTTGGGCAAGTTCGAGTGACGACTCGAGTTAATCATAGTTGTACCACACTGCAACACCACCCGAACGATTTATGGTTTGGACTATGTAGTTGACCATTGGAACCAGACCTCGTGGCATAGTCCACTCGCTGGTTGTCAATTGGCTGATTTCATTTATCGGTACGGAGGGAACCATTCCATTCACACAAAATAATTGTAAAAGCTGTTATTGAACACGAACGACGCGCGAGTTGCAGCTAATGGCAAACTGCGAGTAACGATGAGATGTTACAAAATAGTCCGACTGAGGACGTTCCGGTATAACAGTATTGCGCGTGACCCGCAGGTTCGAGTGGGATTGCATTTCGCGCGCGTATTGGTAAGAAGTAATTAACCGGCAGTCGAACTATGGTTTTGACTCAGAATTGTTTGCCGCCTTGCACATCATTAGTGCATCACACTGTCCGATCCCTGCCCCTGCAACGCTAGTATCAGTAATAAAAAAAATTGCACGGCTTTGACGTACTGTGCATGTCGTTTCTTCGATGCAGTATAAGTCATAGCTTTGATTTGTTGTTATATTTACACTATAATGATAACACATGTTTTCTTGATGAAGGGCTTAATGCAATGCGGCACAGACGAAACAATAATGATCAATTTTTTAGAGTATACAGGTATTGTAACTTGCTAACTTTCGGAAGAAAGAAAGTGGTATTTTTGTGGTCGACCAAAGCAATCATCTTTTTATGGCCTCAAACCAATGCTCTACACTCTTCGTTTGTCATTGGTCTCAAGCTATCACCAAGGCCCTTTTCCAATACTCGACTTGGGCTCCGTCTCAGGCTTCGTTCCCAAAACCAATCCCCGATTGTGGGCCTGAAGCGTTTAAATTAAATTGGATTACTGTAATTTCTGGCTCTCTTGCATCTTTTTTGATGTTTTGTGGCACTATTGAACTAATTACTGCGCTTACAGCTTCAACGTCAGCTAGTTAAAACCAGTGGAAGCCTGAGACGGAAGCGAAGTTGAGTATTGGAAAACGGCCCAAGTATAATCAGTCGTTCACAAAACTACTACTTCGTGGAATTCGTTTTCGGCTGCGTTATTTGCTGCCACGCGTGAGCAGTGCTTCGCAACATACTTGTTCCAGTCCTCCGACGCTGACGGCGTTAGGGGGACTGAAACCAGCCATCTCATTCAGAAGTGAATGTGTGACGTAATCTGGAAGGCCAGAAGTTTGATTTGGGGGCTTGTCTCACTCTGTACAAATCATTGGGCATATTTTGACCAACCTTTTCCCTAAATTGGGAAACTTCCTAACTTCTGATCACAAGGTGTCCAACTGTTGGGTAAATCTTTGGGAAAATGCCCAACATTTAAACAGTGTAGTGTGTTTCTACAATAATGATTCCATGCCCGAATGAACGTCCAGTGCCCACTTTACGTTTTTTGGTGTACATTCAATCAAATCGGATTCAGTTTCAGTTACTTAAGCCTTTACTTCTGTTGATCCTCACTGATGGTGGATGGTATTTCGTATTCAAATCGGTTTTTTTAATATGTTCTTCTCTAAGCAAGATTTTAGAGGAGTTGTTAAAGATAACTCTTAAAACTGCTTATTATATAGGCATACATGTACGCCTTTTAAAAATAATCTCTGTTATGTTGAAGAAAATATTGACTTCTAAGATAAAACATAAAACATAATGCTAAAGTACTTTTGAGTTTGAAATTTTCATTTCGGAATAATTTGTAATTTGTATACTAATTGATTTGGTTACAAAAATTAAAGCAGCAGTATATGGCCCCCTGCCAGATGACATCACACAATGATCACTTCGCGAAGCACTATCATGCACACGTACGCAAATCAAGCCGTCGTTAAACTCGGCATTAACTCAGATGCAGACCCCTTATACGCCATAACCCCGTGACCCATGACCTTGACCGCTTCCAGGGTCTCCTCTCCAGTCGGGATGATGTAACGGGGAGGCATCAGAAAACCGTACCGGCCTACGTCTGGTAACTCGACGGCGTAGGCGTATGGAATGCGGAGCTTTCCTCGGGCCCAGTCTACGCTGTTTCCTGAGGCTTGGTCTGAAGGAGAGGCAAGGATTCCGATTCAGAAATGGCGCCTATGTGTTTGTATGAGATGGTGCAAACATACATGTAAACCATACAGCCCACGTCGAAAGGGGCTAATGTGGTCCTCAGAATGGTATTAATTTGAGGTTTGGATCAATGTGCTCTAGCAGTGTTGAGGATAAACGTCAGACCTTACTGAAGAAATACGGGCTTTCACACTGGTGCGCCTCCAAGAGTTTGCAACGTGTTGACCAATCACACTGCGCGAAATCTGTCGACCCAATGCACGTTTGGAAAGGGTCGACAGATTTCGCGCCTTGTGATTGGTCATCGCGTTGCACAATCTGGGAGGCGCACTATTTGTGAATTGCTCGTATTGCGTGCGTTCGATTAGCTTACACGAGTAAGTCAAACTAACTTTGTTTGGCCATCACGTGATGTTCGTGAATGCCCTGGTGTCGGCCACCACTACCCCGGCTGGCGAGCAGGTCTCTGGAGGCTGCCCAAGTGTAATGACGTCACGGATGGACTTTTCGAGCATCGACATGATGGAACGTGGCGGGGACTTGACCTTTTCCCCAGAATGCCTTGGCGAATACGCTGCAGCGCAATGATTAGCCTCATTTCGAGGCTTCGCTTGCGTGTAACACTGGTGTATTCAGGGTAGCTAATCGAACGCACCGATTGGCGCAAACTTCATGCTCTTGCTCCCATTGTTCCTTGAACTAGTTTCCAAGCCTTAGTCAGTTCTCATGTGTGCTCTCAGTACTCTCTGTATATTTGTGCTTTTTGCATGCCCTGAAAGGTCACGTCGCATCAAAATTTACTACTAATAAACGAAGTCTAAAGCCCTATATTCACGCCTAAATCCACTGTATAAAAACAGGGGTAAACAAGAAATAACATTATTCACCGATTATAAAACATTTCTCAATATTAGAGATTAAATAAGAATTTAAGTAAAAAATACGAAACTATTTGTAGATATCGTTGGAATTTACTAGCTTACATATGACGTTTGCTATGCTGCCGACGGTGTAGTTTGATCCGTTGACGTCCCTTAAGGCATCAGTTGCATGTACTGCAAGGTCGTACTGTGAACCACGTAAAGAAAGGAACTTAGAATGAACCGCAGAGAAACGCTTGACAGTCCAGGCGACAGTTTTTGACTAATTTTTACAGTATATCAGGCCCATTGGTGGTTTTGTCATGTGTCTTGCATTTAAGTACCAGGGAGCCTTGATTTACACTGTAGTTTTTGACAAAGATTTTCCAAGTGCTACTTTACATGACTTGTTCAATGAATACACACTTTTGACTTTTGGCGGCTTGAGTAAGGCCTTAGATATTGGGAACACGGCAATAATTCTTAACATAGAAGAAAATGAACTGAACTTCCTATACGATTTCCTGTGTTCCTGTTCTTGTCACACTGTTTGTCACAGCCTCTTTTCTATGAAATCGGACAATGGAGCTATCGACAATATAGTCACTGGTCACGAGATTTCCACACTGTCAGTTGCTCGAACCACTATAATTTTACCTGGTCTTGGTAGTTCTCGGGCAGGACGTTGCCGTATCCGTACGGCGTCATCCACAGCTGGCCGTAGGCATGGAAGTCGATGAAGCCGTGAATCGGTTGCTTGGCATTGAGCTCTGTCAAGTAGTCAGCTACCTGTTTGACTTCTGTCTCGGAGAAAGCGAAGGGGCCTGCGTAGATGTCGTCACAACTCATGAAGCTCACGCCGCTCTCTAAAAAAAAGAAGAGATAGGCCTATGAAAAGATATCTGACGCCACCTCTTCTTTTCCTGTATCATCTCAATGACGGACAGTAATTGTAAAAAAAAAAGTTCATGAATGAGCCTGAGAAACATGTCAAATTATGCTTAGAGATACTTACATTCTTCATGAACTTTGTACATAGCCAAGGAAGTGTCGTCAGTGGACATTTTTCCCCAAAGAGAGAGGGAAATTTTCCCTTTTACTGTTTGTGGGCCGTATGCACTCCCTCTTTATCGTCCCAGTTTCTTTCTGGCCCGTTTGTTTCTTGCAGCAGTATTTGATTGTCATAAAAATGCTGACGAAATATCCCTGCTTTTCGTCTGTTTATCGGGCAGGAGAGACTATATCTATGTCTAGTGTTAAAGTTTGCGGACAGTGAAAAGCGAAATGTGCGTCTGAAATGAACAAACACCACTATATCATGCCACGGTTTCGTTGAAGAACTAGCGAGATATAGGTTGGTGACGAAAAATGTTCAGTTGGCAGAAATAAAGCATCGCACTATTTGTATGTAGTACATCCAGATGTACTGAAACAGACTGTCGTGCGTTATTTTTCTGGAACAGAACTCTGGAAGTGTGACCTCTAATGTAGGATCCTTGAATAACCTGTCATGCGTGTACCAAGTATATCGTGTCGGTGCCGTATTTCTGTGCTATTTCACTGACAAGTTGCCCCCCCCATCTGTTGAATGGTGTTATTCTATCAGCGCATGCGCAGCACGAGGATATCCGGTTCGTGAGACGTCACTTCAGTTTAAACCACGCCCACTGCACATAGAGTAATTGGGCGTTTGTGAAACGGATGGCTTCGGCGGAGTCTTTGGCTTCACTGGTTCCAGTCTGTATGGTCGGAGTCTCCTCAAGTGGCTGGAGCTAGCGAAGACTAATCCTGACCACTCGTTTCGTAAATGCCCATTGTAACCATGGAACCGGAAGGTAACGCGCAACTTTAGTGTTCGTCCAAGGGGAGTCTACAATCAATGGCGCGTTCACAGCGCAGCTATGGTGACGAACGCTGCTTAGTTCCCGAAAGACTTGGGCTTTTTTTTTCGAAATACCAGACTGGCTCATTACACGTCGGTGCATGCCTGTGTTTAATTACAACAAGTTATCCCATACTGTATGTCACTTTGTCGATGTGCTTGACTCACCTCCCCACTTGTAGTCCCAGTTTCTGTTGGGATCGGCTCCTTTGCATCGGTTCTCTGCGTAATATGAACGAGTCTTCCGCCATAATCGATGCTGCACGGAGACAAGAGTTTGATATCACTGTTTAAGACATATGAATAAGAATCTTTTACTATTCTGAAAGAATGTATTTTTAATCGAAGGTGCGTATAGCTTTACAAAGTCAGAAAAATATAATTATAAAAGGGGAGGGAGCGATTTTTTTTATAATAATGCGAGAAATGCAGAAGGTCACATGAGAGTTGTCGGAGCTGTTGGACACCGTTGGCTCTTGGACATTATAGCATCGGCTGAAGCTTCCCCAAATCACTGGAATAATTGCCATGGAATTTTTGTCCAGATTAGCTTGCACCTGTTGCACCTGGACAAGAGGGTAGTCAAATCGTACCGTAGTCTGGTTCTCAGCCCGAAAGTTTCCGACAATTCGAGGAGAATCTTAAGAAGCGGTAGCCTTCACGGTCACGTAACAAAACGAGGGGAATTTCCTCTATGATAGTTCCAAAATTTTCCGAATGTATCGAGCTTTTCCGATCCCATTTCAAAAAATTTTTCAGTCATTATCTGTACTTTCATGGATTTTTAAAAATTGTATACATATTCGCTCTTTTGCACAATATTGGTTGACAGTTGGGCACTCGCGCTGCAACTTTAAACGCTAGGGTCAACTAGCGCGTAATTTTCGGTCGCGGTGGTTACATGACCTAAGAAACTAAGAAAAATTTAATATTGAGTCTCGCCAAAAGGAATGGACAGAGAGCTGTTCAGTTCTCACTTTCTCCCAAGTGAAGACGTATCCATCCACGTTAAACACCGGCAGAATGTACCAATCCAGTCCTCCTAGTAATTTCTCGAGCTCCACATCGACCTCGTACTTTTCCACCATCTGTGTATACAAGTACCAAAAGAGTTTTGAAATAATATGGCCCCCAAAAAAGTCGGAGAGGGAAGCATTCCGAACGTTTGTTCATACTATTTCCCAGGTCCCTACAGGTATTGGCTGCACCTTCCAATTTGTTCAAAGCTACAGGATTACAGGAGCCTTTGCTGACCGTCTTCAATAATGCAAGACGGTCTGGGAGTTGTACACTGATTTTGCGGCGCTAGGTTTTTGCCATTGGCCGGTGCAATGAGTGCCTCTGCCGTAGACAGCGGGGCCCGTGTGGACGCGCGGTTTGGAGACAATGGCACCACGTCAGTGCAGTCTGTCTATCGAACCAACTGTTTGGGTATTGACTTACATCTTTGCCTTGTATTTTGTTGTCTATCTATACATGGGTTAACACATCGGCCAATGTCTAATAATGACAGTGGTGGTAACAGCAGATTTTTTTTTACAATGCGGTTACCTCATTGACTATGAACATGACGGTAGCAGGTGACAACCATTCTCTGGAATGAATGCCTCCCATGATGAAGAGAGCCGGTGTTTTGGCATCAGGAGCTCTCTCGGAATGAGACAACTGACATGATTGTGACCGAAAAAGAACAAAATAAAGTTAAAACACACTTTCCACGAGAGATACATTGACATCATGGTAATCTGTTTTACCTCCATGCAGTGTGATAGTTATAACCTATTTGTAGGGATATCCTGGTGCTGCTTAAGTTTTAGGGACATAGTCACAGATAACAGACTTTACGGGCCTGCATGTTTCACACGGTTCCGGATCGCGAACAGTGATTCTTACGCCGGTTGGCACCGTCCATTAGGCGAGTTTTGGTGTCTGTAAACCATCGACGGATCACTGATCGTGATCTAGATCCGTGTGATCTAGATTAGTGATCCTTACACTTGTTCTCACCATCCATTAGGCGAGTTTTGGTGTCTTTAAACCAACGACGGATCATTGATCGTGATGTAGATCCGTGTGAAACAAACAGCCTACATTGCTGGCAGTGAAATAGGTACAATACAGTGGCCCTTCTCCAATATCCAGTGGAAGTCCGTGCCTCTTTCCTTAATGAAATGTTGAAAGGTACACAACCATTGTATGTACCGCTCCGAACAGGAACAAAAGAGGGCGTGTTTTAAAGTGAAATTGACAGCCCTTTGCATTCATCGCATAGGCGCGCATGTTTATGCGCGTTTACGCAGAGCACGCTGAGTACGCGCAACGAATTTTGTCTCGAATGTATAGTCTTCGCGTTCACGCCGAACGCGTGTAAGAACCCCGTTGGAAAACTGAGTACCATCTGTCTTTCTTTCGCCGGTGAGGGTGCACTTCAGCTGTTAAAAGTCAAGTATTATTCGCCACATTCATTTGCGTCTGGAGGCGGAATTAGGGAGCGCAAAGATAGATACAAAAAGTGGCTGTCAATTTTTGTTGTGTGTAAAAGAATTCTCACCCCCTTCAAGATGTAGGCACCATTTGTAAAGTGTTGGCGCTTTCAATTCTTACAAAAATTATGGTAATATGTCTCTATGGAAAACATGCCTCTGTCCTCACCCACCCCTGCTGGATTCGCCACTGAATCTCGCTGTTTGTTTAACTAAATTAAACCAACATTAGTTTTAAAAAAGCCTGATGCTCTTCAAGTTGCGAAATATGTCAATCACTTTCTGATACAAAATGAGATCGTGCGAATTTGCGAAATGTAATGCAAATATATCATGCTGTTCTCACTGTAGTTTTGAAAACACACAATTTTATATGCCTGTTTTAACACGCATGGTGGTTCTAATAAGCTGGCCAATGATGCGTCGCATCATCCTGGCTACGTCACGGTACAAGAAGGAGGCAGCCACACGGGGTTTCCTCACCACTTCCGTCGCAGCGGTCTTCCAGTCCGCTCCAAGTCAATATTCCGATTGGGATTACTCCGTGCTAGCATGACGTGGTCTTTGCATTGTTGGGGACGCACCTTTTTTTGTCATTAACTTCAGCATGTATCATGGGATATTCTGCACGCAACCTCTTTCATATAAATTTTTTGAGCAGAAGATGGATCACAATACAGACAGACGGAATTCAAATAAGTCCGCCTAAAGGAAACTACATGTACTTGCGTGTACATTTTTACGCACAGATGGCCAAGAAAAACGTGTTATCAGTGACATCAGCGGTACCACTTGCTCTTTACAGATTGGAATAGCTTATGGGAAAATGCGAGAGCATGCATGCAGCCCGCCCTTGTTTTAGCGCCAAAAGTTCCCTTGGGGGTAGGGAGGTTGTTCGTTCCAGTAACATTAAGGTGGTGGGGAAGTGGTGTTTGGAAATGCACGTGTCACAGAACGTACCTGCTTCGGCTGATGGCGACGCCGTGTAAACTTTGCTGAAAAGGCGTTTCATAATGTTTTAAGAACTTATCGCAATTCTTTGTTGGTTCGACCCACATTTGGAGAATTTGTTCTCTTCCTAAAAGGAGTTGTTTTACTGACAAAATTAGTTACCCTTGATCGAGGACTTTGGTGCTTTACCTTAAGGCAGTATATGGGGCGTCCTTCGTATGATGTGGCTATCTGATAAACTGTGACGATGTCAGGATAATCAGCAGCCAGTGTGAACATCCATTCATTGATCTAATATGCCAAAAATGAAACGACAATTAATGTTTCAAGGCAATGAAACGTCTGGAAGTTTTGGTGATTTAAACTTTCAAAATGCGTTACTTTAAAACCAAGAAACTTGACGAGTGTACAGAACAAAATTACTGTACGCTGAGTTTGAAAACAAAAGATCGTTTCAAATACTGATTCAGACAACGGACTTCATTCATGAGTCTGTGATAATTTGTGTTATGTTGAGAGCAAGATTAAGTCTTCATTTCGGGAGAAATAAAAAGCAATAAAATTAAATATCACGATGTTAATTACTACCTGTCTACTTTGACGAATGATTTAAAACTTGGTTTACTTTGGGTTAAACATAATTATCTAATAGGTTTTAAGCAAGATTTTGAATATTGAAAGGAAGACTTGGGAGTCACGTCATTTAAAATGTACAATTGTGAGGGTTATAACAACATTGATAATGGTTTTCTCGTATTAAATCGTCGATCGTACGACGACCTGACCTATCTCAATTTTTGACGAATTTAGGTTTTTAGCATTTTTTTTATTCATGATGAAATCTTTTTTTCTGATCTTATAGGGCCTAGATGCTCTGAAAAGCTAATTAAATTAATTTGGGTAATTAAAAATAATGACCTACCTCTCCAAAATTTAAAATTATTGTTTTTCAATGACTGAAGCATTGAGATAGGTCGCTTCGTGAAACGTGAACACAACGCTGTTTTATTTCCACGAGGTGACAAAGTCTGGTATCTGGACCGCGATACCTATCGGTGTCATTTGAACTTTAGTCATTCGGAACCAGTCTTTAGCGCTGTTTCGTGTCATTCGTTCTGTTTCTGAAAATGACTGAACATAAGGGTAGGTCTACTCCTTTTTTTATGCTGATATTTGAATAAAATCGTAATGGGCATTCGTGTGTGCGATGACACGAAATCCTAAGCTAGGCGTAAAAGTATTTAAAGTCTGACGTTTTATTTTTTTACCCGAAGCACTACTACTGTTTGCGTGCATTTCCCCTGAGATTATTTTATGCATCGCAGTGCTGGCACTCCGCATCAATGACTCAAGAGCTGTTCTCCAGCTGTTACTGTATTCATGTTTAGTCTATATTCTTCACTAACGTCATTTAAAAGTCACCGATGTCCTTTGAAATGATTGAGAAACATTATTTTACCTATATATGCATGGCTTGAAATTCAACTGAAGACATAACTGATAATGGTCAGTCCAAGTCAAATACTAAGACAGACGTCTTACTTATCTTTTTAAAAAGTCTTTTGTTAGACTTACTTTTCCGCCCCTTGAGTTTCCCTTGAATAGGGCCTTTTTCTGATTGGCTACACTCAACAATAAAATCTACATTGTATAATAAATGTAGACCTACACGGTATAATACAACAAATTACATAGTGATAAAAGCAGTAGATTTCTTTTAAAATGTATGTCATTGCCAGGCCTTATATTAGTGTAACTCTTTTTAATGGAGGCATTCAAAGTATCTTTAAAAAATTGACCCTTGGTATGCATGGAAAAATAAGTTTGTATAACGAGAAGGTAGGCCTACACTTTGAAAAATAACAAAAATAGAAAATAAGAGTTCATGACTTTCTCGAAGGGGGTCCCCCTTCTAATTTCCTTCAGCTTTCGCAAAGTTTTACTCTGTAAGACCTTTGTAATCGAAAAATATAAACAAAACTCAGTGAAGGATTTTAAACGAACCTCCATACAGTTTAGCGTGAAAAAGTCCGTGCGTATGCACACACGACATACCGCGTAGGTCATCGTCAGCAACAGAGAAATCGAAATGTTTCGTTCCACGAAGTGACCCATCTGTATAGGTCGCGATTTGCGCTCAATAAAATAAGACAATAAAAATTTAACAAAGTGACATATGGTTTGGGTGCCTCATTTTAACCTCGTACGTAAGATTTTTTCCCCACAAAATATCTCATATAGTAATTTAACTATCTAACTTCATTAAAATACGAAATCTATGTCAATAAAAGTTAGTTGTGGCAGAAATGAAAGATTCAAAACGGACCCAACTTCAAACTCGTCTTGTTTCTCGAAATGTCAGAAACTGAGACAGATCAGATCGTGGTACTACAAACGAAATGAGGCATTTCTAACTACTTTGCCTTTTCTGTGTAAGCAACCACTATACACAACTTACCATGGAGAGATTTTGAAAACTTTCAAAGAATGTTTTCTCCTCCTCCAAGTTGACTTCGGTCTGCTCATCAACGGCGGCTTGAATGTCGTCTATGATCGTCTCAGCTTTCATCCCGCTATCACCGAGAAGATTACGGAGGGAATCTTCGTGCTCAGCGGAGACCATGATATCAACGTCCCCATCTACAGACCGCGGCTCCCGCCAAAAATCCAACTAAATACATCATTTAAAACAGAAGTCACAGTTTTTAAAACATTACTCCAATCCATTTGTCAAATTTTACCTTCCTACGAATGCCAGGCCCCCGCCTACACAGCTAGCACGTGTGGAGCTCTGTGTTCGCTGTCGTGTTGATGGGGCCCGCGGCGGGTGCAAAAACAGTTTTGTTCTAGCTAATATTTGTATGATAAATATATTTCCGTTTCTAGGTAATTATGGACCCTATCGGTGTTTAAGAAGTAAACTGCATGTCGTGGGCTTCATTGGAGTATGGTCCCGCCATGATAATAACGTATGGTTTATAGGATACCGAAGAATACGAGTTTGTTATCAGTTAAAAGTTTAAATAGTACGCACTCTTTCGTCTGCTGTCTCGTAGATCCTTTTCACGGCCTCCAGGTCCCTTTTGTGGCGTGTCTGAACCCTGAGGAGCTTGTAGCTAACGAGGCAGGGAAAAAAACGATGGTGGGAGGAAAAAGAAACGGAGAGGTGGAAACAACAATATTACGAAACAGATCTACACGGATGCCTGTTTCCTACTAGCGTTCAGTGGCTTGTTTTCTTGTGTTTGACGCATGTTTTTTATGGAGTGTTTCATCATTCCATTTATTGGTTTAATTTTTTGTTTGTGCCCTTGGGGGGTCATCAGGGTGTGTGGGTGGAGGGAGGGTCCAAAGTGCTCGTCAGCAGCAAACTGACTTTTAAAGTGCAGCTGCAATAAAGTTTTCTCAGACACAATTTTTTCCTGCGACTTTGTTATCTTTTTCAATGTCTAAAAAGTCGTTCCTTTTGGTTAAATAAATAGAAAAATTCACTTCAGCATTTAAAATATTCCATGCTTTCCAAAACAACTGAGGGCGCTGTTGCCGCGATGTCATCCAGGGAAGACATAGTTCAGTGCATATATTTTTCTGTTCAAATTATAAACCCATAATATCCTGTCTGAAAACATTACCGAAAAGGGATTGACGTTTGCTTATTGCTGTCCACACAAAAAAACCAATAAAAAGGTGAAAAAGAGAAAATCCAGTCCAACCAAATTAACAAAAATGCAAGACTTGTGTAGAAACCAACGAGCACTGAGATTTTCTTCCTGGAGTGACATCACAGTTTTGCTCATAAATATGGAAATAATTATAAGCATACCAACTATGAAATCAAGCAGTAAAACACTCTTTTAAATAGTGAAATAAAATCGCAAGGGTGCATGGAAGGTTTGTATTTGCATCTATATCCGTTAACCCTTTAAAATCAGCCCTATTTTGGAGGTTTTGAGTATGTTTTATTTTTTATTAGTTTTTTAAAATCAAATTTGGCTAAGTTATATGCCATCTAAGAGCATGTGAACAAGGCAATAAAAAATTTGACAAAGGGGAGAAATTCTAAATATTTTTTTTTGTTCTTTTAATTCTTTATAGTGGTTTGCTGGTAGAAAATAATTATATGAAAACAACTTCCTTGGAGCCTTTTGAATATGATGCATGTTCTTAAAAGTAGAATGCCATACAATGATAAAACACCACCCCCAGCACTTGTATTTATGTTTGTCAAAGTAATTAATGGATCCAAAATGACACAAATAATGCGACATGCGGTGCAAAATTACTTCATCTGAGGAAATTTATTGTATTTCATGTAGACTCGATGATATCCAGTAAATAATGATGTTTAGCACGAAGACTGTTTAGTTTCTTCTTAATCTTCACGGTGTGTATGATAAAAAAAATACTGGAAAGCAGGACAGAAGGTTAGTACAGTGAAGGAGTGGAGCGACAGAAGACTGAGTTGGAGCACGCTGGGTACGAGGTGCGACATTAGACCGGGAGGGATTTGCTCTAAATATTATTATCATCATCCTTCAATTTTCTTTTGCATTTAGAAATGCATGAACCATGAAGACTAGAGGTCATTGGAGTATAGCAGAAGCCGATGTAACAGACCCACATTGGTAGAAATCCAAAAAGGGCAAGGAAACAAGACCCTTTTGCTGTGTTACGTAAAATAGGATATTTTTTGTGGTATCGATGATGAATCCAGGAAATATTTCCTATTTTGTATTTTTCCTTTTGTTTCTACTTATCTTGTTAACTACCAGAAACCGAAATAGAAATTTCTTGTTGTTTATTTGATGTGCATTTTAGGCCTGCCGCTTTGATGTGAATTTTTTGCTTTATATTTTACAAAGAGAAGGGGGTAGTGAATAATTTTCTTCATCTTGTACGGCTTCTGTCTTTAAAAAAAACCACAAAACAAAACAAAATAATATTGACGATTTGAATGAAAGCATTAACAATTTCAGGAATTGAATTTTATTGCACGAAGTCATATCTGAACGAAAATGTCTTCCAACAGCATTTAATTTTTGTTCGCTTTATAGTTTATTCGTGAGCACGACATACTGGACTGTATTTGAAAAAAAATGGGGCGGCGTGCTATTAAATAAGATCTTTGTGAATCCTTCTCTTTTACAACACTTTCACTAGTTTGTAGAACTTCCAATCCATGACATCATTAAAGTGAAAATCATATATCCAAAAATGATACAGACAGAGATTCTGACTCTCTGTGTCCTTTTTTTTTCGAGATACTGAATAAATGACCTTTATAGTCGTCCGCAGCAGTGGCGTAGCAAAGGCATTTTCTTTGAAAGGAGGGTGTGTCAGAGTCAATTTGCCGACTTGTAACTTGTTCGTCAACCTCGTGTTGTGTAAAATGGAAATCCGTGGTGCACTACATTTTTTGCTCCATCGGAAATGCCGACGACCAACGTATATCGTTTATGTACGAATTTTGGAATTTATTCGCAGATCAAATCCGCTATATATTTCTTCATATTGCCCGTTGCTATAGTATCTTCTGTGTACTGACAGTTGTAACAAATCAAGTCAGAAATATATCACATATTGAATCCTACAGATCGTTAGAGTGACTCGTTCTGTCAAATTTAACACAATGCAGATTTTCAACTTACAGACAAATATACCAAACAGAATGAAAAAGATCGATTTAAATCTTAAAAGATAATCAAAGAGAAAGGAAACGCTCAATAAACCTCCACTCCGAATGTCAGCAGTGACTGAAGTACAGGGTGTTGTGTTCAAATAGAATGCTTCTTAAACATATGTTTGGTTTGCATTTCCAACTTATACGGCTTATCTAAATTTCAGATCAAGCAAAGTACTCACCCATCATATCGTACCGGTTCGCAATTCAGCCTCGCCAAGAAACTCAAAAGCAAGAAAAAAATGGCCAATTTTACCACCATCCCGCCGGGAAAAAAGGACACAGTTTTTGCCTCAGTCCGCTTCACTGGTAAGTTAAATAGTGATATGATGATGTTCTCCAAATAGCGTTAGGTATACCAGTACCAATCCAATAGATACAAGACTACCACCACTTCGCAGCTAGACTTCGGATCCAGTCTGAACATTGCAGTTCATGACCTGCCAGTAAAAGGTATAAGCATTATGGAAAATTACGGTAACTGGGACAGTTGAATTTACGGACAACTGGTCGTGCTTGTTTGTTTGTCTGTTTGTTTTCCTTCCTTTCGGACAAACAAATCCGAATACAGTCTGTGGAAATACTTAGTCGGCGGTGATATGTGAAATTTGGAAAGCTTTATTTTAAACGAGAAAATGTTTTGTAAATTTAAGAAAAATAAGACTGTTGATGTCACTCTTACATAAAGTAAAAATGGGTACATGGCTCAACGTGGCCTCATTGTTTCATGTGTAATATTCATTAGAATATGGCATGGGATTATCGCGTTATTAAAGCAAATGCTCATACTATCATTGTACATATTTTCGATAAATTGCGCACTCAATGCCATGAAGTTACAGCCTTGAACGACTGAGTTGGTGCTTCACTTTCCCCTCCGTTTCTCCCACCAGCATGTTCTTGTCATACTGTAACGCCCGGAGCCAAGTCTACTCGCTGGATCTTTGAACACTGCATGGTACAATGCAGCGAAGCGACGGGAGGTTTTCTACTTTTAATTAGAAATGAAAGCAGGAATGTCAATATTGTCCGACACCAGTACCAGTACCAGCATATTATTGCCAATCAAGTGAAACGTTGGTGTCAGTCTCTATTGGATTCCTTTATAGCTAATTGGTTGACATTTAGTAAATTGCCTGGCTACTCAAATATTTTTCGGCAATTTCAAATAGCTGTCGAAATAGCCTTTGTTTTTCTGTTCGTTTTTCCCTTGTGGTAGACAGGCTTAGAGTCCCCAAACCTCACAGTACCGCATGTGATATGCGTGTTTTGTTCGTTTGTTTTGTTTGCCTTTCTCTATTTCCCTATACACCCAAATCTTGCACTTGCTATCAGTTCGTAGATACTAAGCGTGTTTAGAGTATTGGGGAGTAGTGTTTAATAATTAACACTAGCATTAAGGAATTTGACTTGTTTAACACATGACATCAGTGTAAATGCTGACCAGAGTTTTGGGGGTGGGATGGGTGGAAAGAAAATGATTGTGATATCACCTGACACCACCCTAAGGGTACACATTTAACAGGCCATAATCAGGAAAGTGTAGGGGCGGGGGTAAGTTCGGCAAACAAGATCCTTGTATTGTACTACTATGCGGCGGTGTGTCCACTGGGAGGGGGTGGGGCAGGTTGGGGGGTAATGTTTGTCAACGTCAGCGCTGATTTTGATCTTCGGTTTCATAGGACTAGCTCGACTAACCATTAGCTTGTCAGTCGGGCCAAACACAAAAGCGAACTAACATGTCCAAAAGTTCAATCCCAGATGAGAATGTACGAGGCGTGGTTTCCAGAGTGCAGCTTCTTTCAACTTGTTATGTTATTTTTGTTAATTTTGTTTGCAATGTTGCTGGTTCTGATTTTACAGACAAAAAGTGAAGCATGCTCGATTTTGATTGGTCAGAAAGTTTGCTCAAAATCAAGTCTTGCGCGAATGAATGAGGGCGGCATTGTACCGGCACCGGCGTGACATCCAGATGTACTGGGCCTGGGACGGTGGGAGTTGAACATTTTAAACTCATGTCTACTCAGATAAGTCTGGTCGTCTAACGTTAGTGGTTTTTCACGTTGAGGATTTCATTTTTTAACAGTAACGTGTTTGGTGAGAAACTTCTTGATCTGCGTCGTATTTGTGCACCTTTTTAGTGACTGCATGTACTGTAGGCCAAGTTACGGTATTTATTATTTTTTATATTATTGCATCTAATTCGTGAGAAAGCTGGAACTCATGGTCATGTTGAACATGCAAGATCATGTTTGTAACTTGTAAGCCTGTTTATATAAATTCAGTGTTATTTGAATTCAACGACAGTAGAAGGACAGAGGCTTTGCTCCCTCTTACTAAAAAGTCTAAGTAAGTCTTACCACGGATGTCGGACTAGGGCCTACTCAACTGTTTACCAAGTCGACTTCGGACAACTCGACTGTTGAGACAACTCGACCGTTTGCCAAGTCGTCCGTTAGGACAACTCGACTTTGACAGAGACAACTCGACCAGTGAGATCTTTCACACAATACAGTCGTTTTCCCAGTTCAAGATAGCGAAATTATTCAGTCAGACTGCAGCCTCAAATTCCAGTGAAAAATTCCTCAATTTAGAAAACTTGGTTCATAAAAAAGAATTCCAATGATTTTTAAAAAAATTGGATCTTGTGTAAATTTCGACTCAACTTTTTCAGCTGTACGTGCTGCACAGCTGACGAACCCATGACGTCCGTATAGCGAGATGAATTTGCAAAGTATATTGCGTGCATACACTTAATGCGTGATCTAAAACTAGGAAACAATATGCGTTCAGTTTTCGGCCAGTTTTAATAAAACGCAACTTTGAAAGTCATTTTGATTAAACAGACATTAGATGCAAGAGTTTATATGACTGTTGAATATGAGAAAAAGGATTTGGGATCATTCGCAGTGAGTGACATATATCTCCCTAGACTATTCATCATTTTCTTCCCCCCTACCGTTACAAAATGTCGATGTGCGAATCAGAATTTTCTGAGAGCAAGTTTTGTTCAAGAAGAAGTTTACATTTCACTTTAAACCAAAACCTGTCTGAGAATTTAGAAGTGAAGGACAACACCAAGTACATGTACATGTAGGAAGGTTTTTATTTCAAGCTACATGTACGACTGTAATGCATACGGGCCATATACGTGCAGCGCGGGTGCAAGATCGATTGATTGCGCAAAGAATGAAGTTACTACAGCCACCATTTTTATAAATTCCTCAGAAATTAAGATTGTCTACTACATGAAATTCCATCATTAAGGCATACATGTATATTAGTTTACACCGTGGTCTCAGCAGACGACTCGGCTGAGTGGACAGTGTCCCAACGGACGACTTGTCTCAACGGACGACTTGTCTCAACGGTCGACTTGTCTCTCCCTTTTACGCACTGACGGTCAAGTTGTCTCAACGGTCGAGTTGTCTCGATGGTTGAGTTGTATCAACGGTCGAGTTGTCTTGACGGTTGATTTGTCTCAATGGTCGAGTTGTCTCAACGGTCGAGTTGTCCGAAGTCGAGTTGGCAAACGGTCGCGTTGTCCGGACCCCCTTACCACATAAGAACAAAGACCTGGTTGTTCGTTGATTTGTTTCATGTTTTTCCTTTTTGTGATGGCACCTTAACATGGGCATCATATCATACGAAGAGCGTGTACCCAGATGAAGATTTGATGTGGTAAAATGCAAGTTCCTAAAACACCCACTGCCATGACCACCCATCATTAAGCAGACATGGAGCTCTTGAAAAGAAAAGTTAAATGACCACATGCTGCCAAAATATACACTACATGTATATACAAAAAACAAGCAAATCTACAAAAATAGCTGCTCAGACTTCAAAGGTTGATTTTTAACTGATACCTTAGTTGTGCAATTAAGTTTTAAATGAATAAGTAGAACTAATGAGTAGAGAGGTGTTGTGATAGGTGTGACTGCGAGTATTTTGGTTTGTACAAATTGGGGAACAAGAATTTTGGACTAACGCATCTTGGGTAACTCGAGCCGTAATACTCAAGACAGAGAAATTCCTGATTGCAAACTGCTGGAGTTATGAGTGTAGAGCTAGAGTTATCTCAGCCTTGGACTGACAAGGAAAGCAAGGGTCAAAATTCCTGTAAAAAATGGACTAGGCATACTCATGTGTAACTAGCTAGGTGGCAGTCAAATGCACTGTAGTGCAAGTGTCAATGACTTAATATGTATGCTTGCAAGGATAAATCAAGAGGAACTACAGTCCTAAAGTTCATGACATTTGAAAGATAGTCACAAGCATTTGGGATGGAGAGCTCCATATGTAAATGGCGTTTCAGCAAATTAAACATTGAAGTTTGGGTCGGATGCTTTTTTCTCTGTTCGTGGCCATGGCATCTTATCAACCCAGTTGAATTTCAATTTTTGTTTCTAGGAGAAACTAGATCTAGGACAGTTTGTGCAAGCACCATCAAATGGAGGACAAACAGGAAACAACTGAGGATTCCCTGGCTGACAAGGAAGCACCAGCCACTGTTACACAGGTTGACGCTGGCAAAAAGCCGGTCGAGGAAGCCCTCACTTCCAGTGCTAATCAGAACGAGGCTGACAACATATCTGAAAGTAATTTCTTTATTTGATTGACTTTAAAAGATAAAACAGTCTGCCTTCTTGAATCCAAATGCATTTATTAATAATTTACCTGTCTTTCCATTAATGTCACAGTTGTATTTTGCCTATCAGTGCCGTTCAAAACTATGGCTGATCGAGAGTACAAAAGCGAAGGAATTATGCACTTAGTTTAACAAACATCACACTATCATTGTACCATACCGGTATAATAAACAGCATTACTTAGTAGTATGCAGCTTTCTGAGGGAGGGTAATGGGGTAAATACACGTGTACATTTGTGGTGAAATCTCACGCCAACAAAGCTGAAAATTTCTGCAAACTCTGGCCAATCGTACAAATAATGAGCAATATGGGAGTGGTGCAGAGATAGTTTAGCCTTGATCATGACTGTCAAGCCCTGCCCTGAGTGAGTGAGCAGCTGCTGCCATAAGCCTTCTCTTGCTGGCCTACCAAATCACGTACATGTACGTGTAGGCATCCCCCACATACACTCACATGTACCTGTTTTCATCAGTCCAAACACTGGCCATTTCCCGGTGGAGCCTAGTGAGCCACATGAGCTATGCAGTGAGTTGCAGACAAGACAAGGAATGCTTTTTGCTCCCCATGGCTTGCTCACGAAACAGACTGTCTTGGCCAAGGCTAGATTCGCATACGTGTAGGTGTATGTATATGCTGATCCTTCTGTCATACAAACTTTTTCAACAACATTCACCGAAAACACCAATTCTTTAATCACATAAAAAAATGTAGTCAGAGGCACTCTGAACCTTGTCTGATCTAACAAATCTAACATGGCATATGTACATGTACGGTGTATTGTCAAGTGGCCAAGTGCTGGCCTGGTGAACAAGCAGGTAGCCTAGATCTACATGCAGGTCAAAGTTAGATATACATCAAGATCCGTCTTATACAGAAATTGAAATGTTGCCATGAAATCCGTAATAACATTGATTCTATATGTGCTTAGTGTACATCGCAGATACTCTAACCTTTGTCTTAATCCAATACTCGGATATTACATGGCGTATATATGTACAGCATATTGTCATGGCTCAGTGTAAATCTAATGCACACCTTATTCATTCAGGGTATGCACCTGTAAATACGTAACAATCAGAGTATGCACCTGTAAATACATAGCATTTAATGAACCTGAATGGGAGACAATCAAGATGCCGGGCATGGTGGTAGTGTACACACCAGTCCCACATGACTGGTCCAGTATTATCTGGGTCATACAAAGCGTGCCTGGTCATTTTTGCTGCTCTACAGTGGATATTAAGGGGATTTTCTGTTTGCTGAATCGTGCAGCTGAGTCGCTGTGCTGTTTTCCTCTTGCACATAAACACAACAATTTGAATTCCCCAGACTAAAGACACTGTTGCCGTACCTTGTGATTAGGGGCAAGGTTTTGCATAGCGACCACCATCTCTGGAATGGACTGTTTTTTGTCCGTAAAAAACTGTGAATTTTTGCAAGGCGACTTCTTACATGTACATGTACGTGTATGTAACTAAGCAAAAGCTTGCCCTAAATCTCAAGGTACAGCAGCAGTGTCTTTAGTATGGAGAATTCTTATAAATTCCCTTAGTTTTGTTGAGAAATTACTATTGTCTGGAGGTCTTCCTATGTTTTTGGTGCCTTGTGCCTATCTGTTCAAGGTTTCATGTGTAATATGGTGTCCATTTGTGTGGTGGCCCACTAGCTGTGAACTTAGATGAGGCATCTTGGTCTGTGGCCATAGCATGCATGCATGTGGGTATGTACATGTACAAAATGGATAATTCCAGAAACTAAGGGTCCATTGTTTTCGTGTCCCTGTCACATCTGACGTATGATTTTGTAAGTTCAGAACACATTTCCTAATTTCCAAGAGTGATGAATTAATGCAAATTACCTACCAGACAAATAGTAATAGTTTGAAATCAATTCTGGTGATATTTCCATGACAAGTAACAAAGGTCAGATGTCACAGGGACACAAAAATGTCACACTTTTGGACTCATAATTTCTGGAATTACCCATATGCAATATGTCCCAACCAGTATCTTTACATGTATCAGGTCCATCTCATGACTTGGAATCTCCAGACAGTTCTTTCAGCAAGTCGGAGAAATCTGTGGCTGATGCTGCCATTTTGGATCCCTACCATTACCTGACGCGACGGCACTTCACCTCAGAGATCTTCAAGATTGAAATTCAGAACCTCCCCAGGCATTTTGGATTTGCAGTGAGTTTCCCCTCAAGATGTTGATCTTTAAAAAAATTTTATATTTAGAGAGCAAGGATTTTTTGTCAAAACCTCTTTCTCCTATTAACCTTAATTCGTAAATTTATTCTTCAAACAGTTCAACAACGTGCGACTTGATCGTGTATTAACATTTGCTAATGCCCGCTGTGTAAAACACTTGCTGGTACCGGGATATGAGATAGTTTACTCCATCCCTATTGGTCATGAGTCTCTGTGCGACGCAACACACAGAACACACCAAGCGTGCCCCAAGTCCATTTACAAGGAGATTTTGTTGGACTGCTTTCAATACCTCAAAACTGACGGGGATGTTTGGGAAAATGAAAGTAAAATTTCAGAACAATATCGTTTGAAATCCATTACATGTTGACTTCTTTTGATTCTCTGAATAAGAAGGTATTTATGAATGGGAATGAATACATGCATGTGCTTTGCCCGTCTTAAGTGTTTAAGACCTCACTCAGGAGAATGGACGCGACTATGCCCAAGCACATTTAAGACCGCCCAAGCACATATTTATTCCCTTAATAGTACATATACAGGTACACTCCATGTTATTTTTGTAGTGCTCTGTATGAACTAACTACAAAGTGTACAACCATTCCGATGGAGGTGCATGTTTTTCTGGAATTGCTGGTACCTCATGTACAGTGGACATTAATGCTTCATTTTATAGAGTATCAGTGAATTTTTTTTAGTTTTGTGAGTGGTAAATGACACTTACACAACCTTCATACCAGACGTATCACTTGTTTTAAAAAAAGGAGACTATTTCAAACTTCGCAATGTCGTGCTAAATTTTGGGAGCCAAGGGATATGTTTGTTTTGTCTGAATGCTCATTATAACTTAAGGTATTCATCATGTAGCATTTTTTACTGTACATGTAAATATTGATGGACTTGACAATCTCTTGAAGCCTGTATAATGTTCGCTCCTCTTGCCCGTATGGCTTGCACCAATCAGTTGCCAGAGAACACATCTTTTGACAAGTTTCAAACCAAACTGACTCCTACATTCTGGATAAATACGCACTGCTCAGGTAAGGCCAACAAAATAACCCTCCTTTTTCTGGTCAGGTGCTGGAGCCAAAAGTGGTGCAGCTACTCGGCTTTTTTTTTCTTCCCTATTTTTCTGGAATTGATATACATATAACAGACGATCTCCATCATGACTGTGTGCCCTGTATACATCACGCTGGCCTCTCTACCAACACTAAAATAGACTGGGCCCCTCACTTTTTCTCAGTTTAAAAGCATTTTAAGCTTGTATATGTACACAGGACTTCATACCACCTCGTTTGTCTGGTTCCCATCTGTAAATGTATAATACAGAAATGACATCATCGGACAAAGTGTCTTTGTAGCTGAGGAACTAGAGTTACATGTACCCCTTTACTGTAAATAATACTCAACTGTACACCATCAAAAATGTGTTAAAATAATGCAGGAGCAGGATTCCAGTCAATCAACCAAATTTGGCAGCTTTTGGACATCATTTTATACCAAATAAAAAACTTTATTTTGCCGATGAGCAGGTCTACAGCCAACACGCGCACTGACCAGAGACCGGAGACTTTTTTATTTTGGCCTAACAAGGTATTGACAGCTCAGTTCCTGAGTACTTGCAATTGACTGCTGGCTCTCTGCTGGTTCTTGATGTACACTCTGCTCCCCTTGCAAGGATGGCTTGCAGTCTGTCAAACTAGAACATTGTTCCTGATGAGAACTTTCAAGTGTCGGGATCTTTGCTGGTTGTGTATGTACATGCACTAGAATATGCTGCTGCCTGTGCATGGATGCCTTGCTGTTGCTTGACGTGGAACATTGTTGTTGACAGCTGTGCAGTGGTTGCTGACTCTGTGTTTGTTGTGCAAGGCCTTGGTTTGTTGGCCTGCTGCTGTTTAGCCTGACAGCATGGTGCTGTTGGTCATTTTGTGGATTTTGAATCACATGAAGCTCAATCTGTTCCCATGGCTGTGATGGTTGGCTGGGATTCTGTCTTGGGTAGCAAGGACAGCACAGTTTGAAGAATGAGAAAGCCTGGACGACAGCTGTGCGGTAATTGGAGTTACTGGCACTGTAGACCAGGGGACTGATTGAGCTGTTGATAAGCCACAAGATATTTGAACTAAGAGTTAACTTGTTCAGTTTTTCTTCAAGTTTTAGAAATTCAACCAACTGGGTGAACAATGTAAGGTTGTCTCTTACTATTGCGCTGATTGCTATTGCAGTGTCCAGTGAGTTCAAAGTGAAGAAAATAGCTGTATTGACAATAATCATGCGGATGACCTTGCCTGCTTGATTTAGACGATTTGGTGATTGGGCTGTTCGAGTATCACTGCTATGGATTTTCACCACAATGTAGATGTACAAAGCAAAAGTCACGCTTAAACAGATAAAGACAGTGATATAATAAACCCAAAAGTTGAAGAAAATGAAGGCATTCTTCGGTAAGAATATCAGAGTCACACCAAGGATGATTACTGGCAGCCAGAGTCCTGCTGATATCTTGACTGCTCGAGATTTAGAAGCTTTCTCTCTGAACGTCAGTGGATGGCATACTGCAGAGAGTCTCTCAGCTGCAATAGTAACTACAAAGAAATTACAAGCAGTTTGGAACAGGTACCGGAAACTTAAAATTGTCTGTTGCAAAAGGGTGTTGTACTCAGTGGGGAAAAACAATGAATACAGAAAGTCCTGTAGGAGCCACAGGGAGTCAGCCACTGCCAGATTGGATAGGTAGATGTTGATGATTGTATGCATGGACTTCACTCGGATGACTGTGAAGAGAAACACTAGGTTGAAGAGGAGGCCGATGGGTGCGATGATAGTAGTGCTTGAGAACTCTATTTGGGAGCTTTTTTGTTTAGTCTTAATTAAGTTGTGAAGAGGCTCGAACGCTGTCAGTACATGTACATGTACGTGCCACTCATTAGAGCAGCTATGTCGGCAGCCATCATCCATAGTTCATGTACATGCAGCACGTGTCTCAGTTTCCAACAAGAGGAGGCTGATGGGTGCACGATTTCAGTTCTAAAGCGCAGCATTTGGTCACTTCTTTCCTTTTAAAGCTCTCGTGATGTTCTAATACATCTAGGAGCTGTCTTGGTAGCCATACTCCCATGCATGCAGTTCATGTGACACTGACACTGCCTGAAGTAGTGTGTCCTAGTGCAAGATTACTTTGCTTATACATGTATATCAGTGTAGAATTGTAGACCTTGAAAAATATAAAATTGAAAGGCAAGCTTATTCATGTTTTCCTCTCACTTGTTTTAAAGGGTGAAGTGGTATGCGTTGTTTTGACAGCAGTGAAAGCAAAGCATACAGGCACCTTTCACAGTTGAAGGATATATGTATGGATTTGTCTTAAGTTTATTTTTGGTTTCCCTCACAATGTGTGATTTTTTGTATGTAAAGTGTTCATGTGTTTCATTATCAGTGACATACATGTACATATATGTACGTGTTGGTGTATAGCATTGTTTTTGCAACATGTAGTATCACAAAGGAGAAAGTGGGTTTGAAGTAGATTTCATCGACAGCAGTAGTATAAATGTACAGAATTCTAATAACTCACACAACTGCAGTGAAGGTGATATTTAGGGAGATCACAATTCAAACTAAGGCTTAGTTACATATACATGTATATGGAGTGTTCTACGTATGGCTTAGACTCGCCATCGGCATTTCTTTTTTTTTAAACAGTGGGCTGACAATATTCTTACTCCAATATTTGTTTTGGTCTTATTCATGAATTGAGATAAGAGTAACTGGGTTTTACATGTAGTACTCTGTGCTTTCCCGATTCCTTCTGATATGAACTCGCCTTTCTCAAGAAACATTTTTTCTGTATTTTTCAACAGCAATTGAAGAAAATGTTGAATGGTCTTCAGCTGAAGCCCAAGAAAGTCAAGGCAGTCAACAAGGCAACCTATGCATTTGTGACATTCAGGTTAGAATGCAGACTTTCTGTTGATTTTTGCAACCCAGTACTTTTTCTTTTTAAGTTAAAAGAAAACATGTCATGCCTAATTCTCAAGGCTGTTTACCCTCCAATACAAATAAGACTGAAATACTTCTTTCTTTAAAATTACAAAAAGGTGGTAGCTTTTCCCATGCATAGTAAAATCGTTTCATTGATACAGTTTAGAAGGCAGTTATTTTTGTTTTGTTACACAAGGCAGTACATGTACTTATCAACAGAGCAACAGAAAAAGTACAACAGTTTTTCTTTTACAATTACCCCAACAAAGTTTGGAAGAAATATTGGCCAAATGTTACAATTGTCAAAAAACCTGCTTTCCATGTACATACATGTAATAAGTAACAAGTGGAGCTCTCTCCAAGAAAATGTAGAAAAGTGTGATATGCATGTACCGGATACAAATATTTGTACACAAAGCTGTATGAGTTACTACTACCTGTACTCAGCCTTTGATGACATCACACTTTAGCTCATGAATATGGAAAGTTTCATTAGCATGAAGCACCAAAATGTTGAAGTTTGTCCCTTTTACTGCCACAAAGAAGATGGGAAGTTATAGAAACATGTCATAACAGCTTTTCTACATCATACATGTATGTGTTCAAGTTATCAAAATCCTATTTCACATGGCCTTAAAGACAAGTGAAATTGATGTCTGCTACTGATTTTTACTACACTTAGCATTAACAACTTCAGGAAGTTTTTTAGAAGCACTTGATCAAGTGAATCTGATCAGAATTGCGTGATGGGAGGGGGGGACACTTACAGGAGTGAAAGTACTGATGAAATGAAATGCAAATAAGAGTACGTACAAGGAAACTTTACACAGCCCTCAGCTTTGGTGTTTGGATAATGAAGAAGCACAAGTGAAATACAAATGGTCACTTCATCAACAAAGACCTGGGACCTTGAAAGTGAAATTGTTCTTTATCATCTGATATCAAAGTAAAAACCGTTATGTGAAAAAGAACGGATCCATGAAGTTTTTCTGTCAGTTCATCACGTGAGCTTGTTGGCCTACTTGATTGTTGGAAAGGCAAAGGCAAGACAAATCTGCTTTGTTGTTTGTTGGAGACCTCCAGTCTCCCTTACCTTTGGCCATTAATTACTCTCAGGCAGATTTGCCCACTGTGCATATAATACACAGCAAAGCTGTGCTAATAACTGTTAGATGGTGTATTAGTTGACCTTTGATTACCAAATCATTTGCTTTTGTCTTTACACATTAAAAATAATCAGCCTTTCCCTCCCAAAGAATGTTGTGATTTACATGGAGAGAAATGCACTGCACTTTTAAATCTTATTTTCAAGCCTCAACTAACTATTAAAACCAAGTGGGCATTCACTTGTCCTGAGAGCTTACAACCACAGCCTCAACTAACTATTAAAACCAAGTGAGCATTCACTTGTCCTGAGAGCTTACAACCACATATACTGTTGTACATGTACATGTGCAAAACCAGGTGACTGGTGACTAAGTTTCACCTCACTGAAGCTTGCCAGCCTGTAATTATGTGGACATTTTTGATAGCAACAACAATGCGAACAGAACCCAATCTAAAGTTACATGTAACTTGCGACAATTTTATTCAAGCTTTTTTCATGTCATTATGAGTTTGTTAGTCTCATGTACATGGACTATCCTGTTAGAATAGGATTTGTAGCTGTGGAGTAAAAGCATCAAATGAGAGTTTAAATTAAACATACCAGTTCAGTTAGAGTCATGGTGGGTAAAGGATGCCTGTGTCATTTCTCACAACTGACATTCATTGTTCACACTGATATCGTACCTTTCCCACAGCTGCGAAGAAGATAAGGAGGAGGCTTTGAAGGTTCTCAACGGACACAAATGGAAAGGACAAATACTGAGGGCCAAGGTAGTCACTAAGACAGATTTTTATTTCAGGTCCGACTTCACTTGAAAGAAGTCTACTTCAGATTGTTTCCCTTTTGTTGCACTGTGTTTGCAGTGAAAAAATAGTGGAAGTTGCTCCTGTAGTCGTTTTCAAGAAAATAGGCATAAAATTGATAGTTTCATCACAAACTCTGATGTTGAAATTATGGTATTGTAATTGTAGTAAACTTGTAGATTTGTAAATACAAAGCCTTAAAAAGGAACAACTCTTTATTAACTCTTTTTACTGTACGTTAGACCGAAGAGCTAGACTGCTTGCACGTATCCAGTAGTCTCCCATGGAGAGGTTACTTAGCCTGATTACCCTTTAAGACTCTTTTCTTCATGATCTTTGCGTAGCTTGCCAAACCTGTCAAGGATCCGTACACCGAGAGCATTGCTCTGAAGAGAAGCCAAGAGGAATCCGAGGAGAACAGCAAAGAGGCCAAGAAAAGGAAAGAGGAAGACAACTTACCAGTAGAAGAGAGGTACTCGGACTTTAAAGGAAATGCATCTGTATTTGCATTGGAAAACATGGAGGACTTGGCTGGATTTGAATCATCATCCAGTGGAAAATGGTCTCTAGTTATTGACCAAGTGAAGTACCCAGCGCCAGTTTCTGTCTTTCTTTCTTGTTTGATTTTTCATACTCTTTTTGAAACTACAAATGATTGGAAAGTTCGCTAGTTGGTGAAATTGATAGAAAAATCAAAGAGCACTGGAAGTGTTTTTTACTGTGTTGATTCTCAAATTAACTTAAATCGTTTTTGGCACTTGAAATACCCACCTTATTTGGGTTATGAATCATCCTTTATGCTTAGGGACAGTTATCACTTCATTCGCTATTTGGACTTTTGGAGGCAAACTACTGCATTCAACATACATGTATCCTGTCAGTTCTTCCTCCTGTGGGTCGCTTACATTGTGTAAAGTTGGAATTTGAAGGAGTTATTTTTCTTTAACCCTAATAGTACCGGGCATGGTTTGGATGAGGGGACTCAGTACTCCAAAATACTATGTAACACTCTGAGCCTGAAGGACCTAGCGCTACAGATTACTATTGCAGGCTTGGTTTATTCCATTATTCCATTTTTACTCGTACAGAGAATAATGAAATCATGCATTCATAGTGCCACAGCACTGTATGGTACATTGTCTTCTATATTGTATTATTATGGCTTCAGAGAATAATAATGTCATGTCCTCTTACAAGCGACAGGGCTTAGTACTACGTTTTACTACTAAGTAGTACTTGTATTCGGGACTGTTAGGGTTAATCTAAGTCAGCTTTTACATTTAATATTATAGCCTGTAAGTTGAATGCATGTGGAACGTGTATTGCGACTCTTGTATGGAGAATGATCAACCAATTTTACAATCCACTATAATAGAATAATCAGCTGATATTTTGTGGAACAATGAAAACGTTTCCGAGTAGGGTTTCCCGTATCATTTCTACATGTGCAGGTTAAACAGCATTGTCACACCACTGTGGAACCAGCCTTACGAGGAACAGCTCTCCACCAAACAGAACAACACCAGGGAGTTCCTGTGTAATTTATCTAAGATGCTGCAACGCAACATTTTGGAAATGTCTGCCTGGCTGGCCCAGCAAAGGTCAGCTTCTCGAAGACACAGTGTAATCGTGACCCAAAACATAATATCTTACCTTAGTTCTGCCTGCTTGAGTAATTTATACCTTCAAACATTTGTATTTGTATGACAGACCTACCCTGTATAATTAATGAAGGATAGATGATTCACTGCTGGGTGATATGTAGGCTGTTTCAAGCAATCACTTGGTGGCAAAGGAACTTTGGAATCTCCTCTTAGCTTATTGGTTATTAAAAATATTTTGGAAGGCAGTTGTCCACCGAAATCTTCTAGGTCATCAAGGTCGTCGGTCAGAAAAACAGTAGAGGACCTTTCAAGTTGCACAATAAATTCTGATCACATACTGCACTGTGGTGTCTGCACTTTTCAAGGCTGTTTACTATTTCTTTCTTTCTTGTAATCTGTCTTTGACAGGAAGAACCACAGTGGGATGGCTTGTCAGTTGGAACCAATCAAGCAGTCAGTGAGTGAACCAGTTAAACCTTTTAATTTTGTGTTTGTTTAACCAAATTTTTATAGAATGAGTGAGTGTGCAGACTTTGACAGCATTATATGGTGCATATAAACTGTGATATTGTTTGTGCCTTGTGAGCTCATCTAGACAGTGAATGGTGTTTTGATTTCTACCCCCGGGCAATTATTTCTAAGATTTCTTAGCACAGTTTCAATCACATCAATTTATTTTCAGTCATCGCAGTCTTTGATGTGTGTTGTCAATTTTTGGTGTTTTTCCCTCCCCTCAAAGCCAGTGTTAGAGAGTTATCGCAACAAATGTGAGTTCACCATCGGGAAGAGTGTAGAGGCTAAAGGTAGGCTAACCTTGGGTTTCATTTTTTAAATTAATGTCAGATTTCTATTCCACCAATGGGTATGTGTCACATTTTGTGTCCCAGTGTTGGGCACGCACTTTGTGAGCAGTTGTTGCTGTGATTGGTCAATTCAAAACATAATGATGGTGGGGTTTAATGGCTTGTTTATTTAGTGGCAAGTGGGCTCAGCCTTTTCCATATTAAGATTCATCTCCATCTCTGATTCACGTTTCATTTCCTACTGTAATCGGTCCTTATGTCTTAAGATGTGAATGCAAACCCTGTCACCATACCTAGACGTCATGTGAAAATTGAAAATTGTCATTGAGCTGTGAGGCCCCCTCATTTGCTGATGACAGAAACGTTTGGCAGGAAAACAAGAAGTAATTGGCCAAATGGCATATCACATGAATCCCTTGTGATTGGTTTGGCATGGCTCCAATGCTTGCATCTTTTTTTCTACTGAAAAACACTGTGACTTGTGATCTTGGTGATTTCATACTTATGTAGATGTAATTCTCAGTTTCACGTCTTGGTTTCCACTGACAGATAACACGGTTGGTTTCCGGCTTGGAGCTTACAAAGGTAAAGATTGAATCTGGAACTTCCCTTGAACAAGTAGGCATTTGATTGGCTGAGATTCGCTTTCATGTTTGAATGAATCAATGCTTTATGAGGGCATAGCCTCTCTTAACATGACGATTGGATATACCGTACCACATGAAGTACTGAAGTAGTAACCAGCCAATCAGAAAATGAAAAACTTGATCAACGGATGTCCCACAAAATGAGACTTAAGGGTCCTTTTTAATCATTCTTTTATTCAAGTGTAAATAAGAAACAACATTTGTTCTTCCTCAGCATTTAGTAAGACGTCCTGTTATACACGTATTTAATGTGTGCGAAATCATTGACAGTCCCTACTGGTTTCCGCTGTGTAGTACATGCATTTGTTTAATGATTTGTAATTCAAGTACAAGTAGGTCAGGTGATATCAAGCTCTTTTTCTCAGTGGGTTGGGCCACATACATGTACCTGTGTGTCTTACATGGCCATTTCTGTCAGAATTTACCGCCTCAAAAGAAGAAATTCCAATGACCAAATGGTTATTGATATTGAGAATACCTCATTTCTAACAGCCAGCAAAAGTTACTTTTATGGCACAAGCCTTTATGCTAAAAATCTTATCTTTCACTTTTAACATTGAGTTCGGGTCTTTCATGATGTCCTCTTCAACAGTTAGAGGCAAGACTGTCAGTCACATGATCCAGGAATCTTATTACATACTTGGTCTTTGTGTGTTCTTCAATAATAACACTGGCCTTCACATTTTGAAGCAGTTTCAGTTAACCTTAAGAATAGAAAAACTTGTAAAATGTTTGGTTAACAATAAGAAGAACAAAATTCAAGTGTCTGACAAATGATACAATATGTTCCAAACAAAAATTTTGGAAAATAAAGTCTTCATTGTTTCTTTGGCTGATATTCTGCTTGGCAGGTGGCCATGTGTCTGTGGTCAACCCATCCTCCTGCTGTCACATCTGTCCTTCCACTAAGGCCGTCGTCAACTCCTTCCAGCAGTACATACAGCAGGAGTCCTCGTTGTCCAGCTACGACACCCAGCTGCACTGTGGGCATTGGGGGATGCTGCTGGTCAGAACAAGCCTCGATGGAGGGAAGATGGCTGCCGCATGCATGCACCCGCAAGATTTGTCCAAGGTTGGGTTTTCTTGAAATAATGCTTGTTTCCTTTAAAATGGTGATCAGGTTGCCATTGGCAACTGCAAAACCCATTAACTCTATCACTGACCTGGATTTTTCTGCAGGTTGTAACAAGTCCTCAGGTTTTTGTGGCTCTTATTTTAAATTGGCAGTTTTAGTCTGGTCAAAAGTGTTATGATGTAACAGTGTTTTGAAATACTCTGTCAAAGCAAATGTACAGTGAAACGGGCATACCATGGAGCAAGCAGCCAGTGCCTCTGTGCACAGACCAAACTATTCAGGAAATCAACTTGTGACGAGTGGTCCTCACAATTCACCCATCCAGGATGCACCCATTTGAAGACTCTTTCAAATGCACCCCATCAGCATTCAGAATCTTTCAATTTGGGTTTGTTCACAGGAAGTCATAGATGCTGAGAAGCAGAAACTCCGCCACTATTTTCAGGAAGGAGAGGGGCAGAGCTGCCAACTGACGTCATTGTATCTGAGTCTCCAGGGAGAAAGGTTGGTACTAGACTGAGTTGCAGGTGTTTCACGAGGCCTTCCAGGGAAGGTCTCCCATGTGCTCCAGGCAATTAGAACAATACGGGCAATTCACAATAGTGCGCCTCCAAGAGTTTCCAATCGCGCATTGGGTTGACGGATTTCACGCACTGTGATTGGTTGACACGTTGCAAGCTCTTGGAGGTGCACTGTTAATAGCATATGTGTATCAAACCTGATTGTTTTTTTTTTTTTCATGAGTGAGCTGTTCTTTTCTGAGTTAGATCTCTGTTGGGATTTGTTTTCTTGTAGCAGCAAAAGCTATGAGCATCTGGCTGGAGATGAACACATCACCGAGGAACTACTTGGTCTGAAGTTCAGAATATCGCCTGATGCCTTCTTTCAAGGTAAGCAGAAAGTAAGACTGGATTTTTCTCCTGCAAAACTATGCTGAGAACACTTGATCATTTGCTTAACCACTTCCTGCTGGGGACTCCGGATCCGGACATGTATGCTTTATATGCGTGGCTGGGTCTCCGAACTCAGACAAAGGGAACAGGGCCTTTTAACAAAAGACCGTACTTGGAACAAAAGACCACGCCGCTGGGCATTACCGACATTTTTTCATTCTCAAAAGTGGAGATAATCCAGCCTTGTTTTGAAACAGTATACCGCGGTTTGGGGCATTTAGAGTGAGCGGATCACCACCGGGGACAAAAGCACTCCACCACCGCAGCGATGAGCCACACAGCACCGCTGCATGCTAATCTGGCCCCTGTTGAAAAGAGGTCAGCAGCGCATTGAGCCAGGTTCGTGAACAAAAGAATATTACGTAACACCACAAAATCTGGGCTCTTTTTACAACGCTGCAGGCCTGGCTGAAATGTTCAGGCATCAGTAGATTTTGTCTGTCTGGCTAGAGTGGACACCAGACATGCCTTCACGTGTTTGTAAGTGTCCAGTAAATGAAGATAGGAATTTTTAAAGAATTTTGAAAACAGAAAAAAATGATAAATATCCCGCCCCAGCATCATCAACATTGATAAATGCACCAGCAGGAAGTGGTTAAAGAGGTAGGGAAAGGAAACCATATTTTCCTTGATTATAACCAGTTTACAACAGTTTACAATACCAACTTTGGAAATGAAAATTAAAAAAATCTGTAGTTGTCTCAATTGTGGTAGGAAAAATGTCAAAAACATGGGTCACCACGAAGCCGAAATCAGAAATGCTCATTATGAATTAATGATATGCAAGTGACCCCAAAACGTCATAGGGGAGAAGAGAGAATAAACAATCTGGGTAGCTCAGGAGTACAGTGCATAATAGAGAGGTTTAGTTGCATGTTCCACGTGAACACGAACATGAAAAAAGTGTGGACTCTCGCTGGCGTCACTGCTTCTTGCGTATTGTCTCTTTTATTGGAGTGTTCATTGGAAGATGTACATTTGTGCAGGATGCCTGCACAACCATGCGAGAATAAGATATTGTCACGATTGCATTCACATTTGCGTAATACGTATGTCTAAACCTCCGTAATGTTACACGTGTTGCAGCAAAACTTTGTCCTCTTCATTGATTTTGTTCCACGTGTCAAGTTCATTTGGTCCATACATTGCTTTTTAGTAATAAAGTGAAACATGCCGCAGTCTTGTGTAGTTGGTGGTTGTTACCCTTGACATTGAGTCTCAGTGTTGTTAAGATCAGATTTACCCATCTTGAAAAACTTGAACATGTCCCACCAGACGAAACTGTCAAGGCTGTTTTGTCATGCCTCCTGTCAAGCATAAGTCTCAGCACTCATTGGAGCGACATCTGTTGTGATTTCTGGTCAGGCCACGGCCAAAGGCTCAAATTGGTAAGGCTCAGCACCTTGAACTTCAACAGCAGGTCCTATGCTGTCTTTCTAGATGTCAATAAGTTCATCATCCTCGCTGTCATATTGATCGTATCCATGGTCACTTTCACCCGAAAAACTTAACATACTTCTCACAAAATTGACAGCAAAATGTGAATCATACATGGAACTATGAAATAAGCCTACAACAGCACAGTCACAAAGCAGTGGTCTGGTCACCGCTTCACAAGGCGCCTTGTTTTTTGCACTGACTGGGTAGTCTATTACCAGACACAAGTCCACAGGATTTTCTAGCTTAGACAGCACAGTGGTGATGTCCATGCCACTACACTTTCGACAAATTCTACGTCTTCATTTTGCAAAAATGCTCCAGACAAAAATATGTAGACTTTATAATTGACAAGATAAATAAAAATTATATCCATTTTTTTTCCTGTATGAACTTAATGAACCTGGTTTAACTTGATGCAGCAGGACCACACAAATACATTTTGCATACTGCATGCGTGTAAAGTTTACGCCTTCTCCCTCTTGATGTCACAAGCCCAACCAAAATGCGAGATTTGACCCCGCCTGTTTCGGAAATCGTCCTGATTCGCCGTGGAAAGAAAATGCCTCTTATTTCTCTCTCGTCTTCGTTTTTGGTCAGTGAATTCATTACATATTGGTTAGTTCATGGTCAAGCTATCCCATAAACCCAAAGTTTTAAAATGTATGGATTCTTTTTCCCTAGCTCTGGTGATATGTGGTTGAATTGAAGGAGTTGGAAGTTTATCGAATGTTTCAACTAGAGACTGGATATTTGGAAGATAGAAATCTTCAATACTTCCTGAAAACAAAGCACAAGATGAACCAATGGTTCATGCTAAGGAATACCTTGGATGCGACTGTAAACCCATTTACATTTAATCAAGTTCTAAAAGTCGTGAAGCAATATGAAAAGGTTCCTTACCATTACACTGCATGTCTTTTCCACCAGTTTAAATGATAAACATACATGTGTTGTGCATTCTTTAGTTTGTGCATCTCTGTGCTCATAAAATGGGCCATTTACAATAGTGCGCCTCCAAGAGTTTGCAACGTGCCGACCAATCACGATGCGCAAAATCTGT
Source organism: Acanthaster planci (assembly GCF_054643075.1). NCBI lineage: Eukaryota > Metazoa > Echinodermata > Asteroidea > Valvatida > Acanthasteridae > Acanthaster > Acanthaster planci. Next base: position 12,488,420 of record NC_141785.1, on the reverse strand, counting down.
CCACCCAAGGCGCATTTGGATAGGGTTGACGGATTTCGTGCGTTGTGATTTGTCAAGGCACTGTAAACTCTTTTAGGTGTACTATTGTGAATCGCCCATTTTAAAGAAAGGTGCTCATTCACATTTTGGACTGTCATTTTTTTGGGGGGGTGGGATTCTTGCACATTTTTTCTGATCATGGATACTGTTGGTCAGCTCCAAATGGACTCAAAATGTATAATTTAGCAGAATTATGTTCTTCACAGGACAACTTGTCAAAATGGTTCTTTTTTACTGCAGCACTTTCCAACGTTTGAATGTGACATGAAATTGTGTTTCAGGTATCATTTATTTTCCATAGCAGTCAACCTGTTCACCACTATCAAGGCAACAGTGGGCACGATCTTGATTGATCGATTAATATTCCCCAGAACAGTTGTGTCCCTGAACATTTGTTTGCACAACAGAAATAAACTGAAGTGTTTGTCAACAAGGATGTCAAAAAGACTCTGGTTAAAAACTGTGAAACGTTTGACTTGGATTAAGAACAGAAGGCATGAGCAGGTTGCATGATAAAAAAAGCAGACAGACTAAAAACAGTTTATTGAACCTGTATGAAACAGGAAAGTTTTGTTGTACAAGGAGTGATGTATTAACTATGTCTTTTACTTCAAACTCTTGGGTGTAAAACCACGTTGTGTACCAAGTCAAGTTTTTTCATTGTCTTAAAAGTGTGACCATCACCGCTCCAAAATGAATGTTTGTGTCTCAGTCACAAGTCGTATACCAAGATTATACCCTGACTTGTATGCTATGTACTGTGTTTTTGATGTTCTGCTTTTTTTCTGTTCTTGCAGTAAACACTAAGGCTGCAGAAGTACTGTACACCACCATAGCTGACTGGGCTGAAGTGACTCCTGACACCACAGTTCTAGACATCTGCTGTGGGACTGGTACTATCGGAATCACACTAGCCAAGGTAAAGCTACCTTTGATACCATCCAGATTGCCAAACATGTTGTGCATGCGTGCCTGTTTTCAGTAGGAACTCTCTGTTCAAATTTTCATCTCAGTTCAGGCCCCCCCCTCCTCCAACTCCGTCCTTTGTCTCATTTGTCCCTTCAGAGAGTGAAGAAGGTCATTGGTATCGAGATGAACCAGCAAGCTGTGGAGGATGCAGTCTTCAATGCAAAGGCAAACAGTGAGTGCTTTGGTTTCTTTGTAGAGACTGTAGAGGGTGCTATAGTGGCTAACTGTGGATGGTCAGTTTTGAGGATGTGGCACGCTCAAACCAGTTTGGCACGTGGAAACCATGGTGGCTGTTGGTGTGCAGTTTGGGCAAAAGATTTTCATGTGAATGTGTGCAAGATTTTTGTGTGTGTGTGAGAAAAGGAACTCTGCCGTGCATTAGTAAAGAATTTGAGATATAGCATTAGAATTCTGTTGTGTTACACCGATGCCGCATTTGTCTCTGCAGTTCTTTATGAAGCCTTATTTCTCACAGCTTTGGTGGTTTTTTATCTTGTGCTCATTCATCAATTGATACTGGTACACAACCAAACTGGTTTGCACATTCCAAGGTTTACTGATAATGGAAATACATCCAGTCCTGTAGTTAGGTTTGGGAAGAATTCCATACATTGACATCACTAATTTTTCCCTGCAGTGACATCAGCCATTAGAGTGATAATACGTCCTAAAAAAGTGAAATTTACAGGGAAAATTTAAGGTCTTTACTTAGAAAGCACTCGAGATTTTTTTGACCAGTCTCATAGTGTTTGTGCACAGATCGAGTGTCAAGTGATCTCCGGATGGGAAACTCTTTCCAATTTTTCTGCGGCATGTGTGTTCTGTGTGCGTCAAACGGAACACCTGTACCCATGCAGGGATAAGATTTGCCTTTCCTTGTTGCTCTTTGATCTGATATTTTACACTGTACTAGTGGACATTGTGGAGACCTGATCTCAGCTGGTTCCATGATTACCTAAAATGTTTAAGCCTGGTGAGATTAGTTACGGGGCTGCAGCTGGTTCATTTCCTGAGTAAATGCTTAACCTGTTCTCACGTGTCATTTGAAAAGCTGGTTTCCTCATAATGAAATAGCCAAATGGTGAGCACAGTTGGAGTTGTGCTTGTGAAGGTTTAATGATGTCATATATTGACTTTTCACTCTCAATCCTGTAATGCTGTACGATGAATGACAGTCTGTCATCTCTCTTTCAGCCGTTACCTTTTGCTAATCTCTCATTATGTTGTAGATCTAAGTAATGTTGAGTATGTGTGCGGTAAAGCTGAGGTAGTCTTGCCAGACATGACACCTGATCTGAGGAGGTGTGACAATGTGGTGGGAATTGTGGATCCGCCCAGGCCAGGGATGCGTAAGTCACTAAACTTATCGTTATTTGTATATGGAATTGTTTACCTTTGTTTTTGAAAATAGCAAGGGACATCAGTTTGGTGATAGGTGAGATATATTTTCTGTATACAATTTTTGGAGTTGGTAAGAGTTTTTAAGCCCTGGTTAAGGAGGATATCTCATTATACTTAGATGTATTTCCTTTGAAAGAAAATTGTAATGGTGTTTTAACCTAAAAAAACGATACAGAATGAAACATAGTATGACCAATTAACATGAACTGTTGGGTTTTGATTCCCTTCAAGTGAATTTTTGAAATTCACAGCAGTGATGGGCAAACCTCATCGTTCTGGACATAAGGTTTGTGAGTAACAACTGAATTAGAAATGTTGCAAGTTAGGAGACCTGTGATGTCCCACCTTCCTCATTTCCATATTGTACAATTGACCTCTTTCTGCTTGAACTAATTCCAGCTACTAAGGTCCTGCAGGCCATTCGGAGATGCGCCAACTTGAGACGTCTGATATACGTGTCTTGCCATCCACAGAATGCCATCAACAACTTTATTGAGTGAGTCAAACCAAGTAGTTATTGGTGACTGATGCTCAGTTCAATTGTTATTACTGTTGTGTGAGTGTGCATGATCCTAAACAAAATATGTTTGCGACTGCAAAATTACTTGTGACTGTTTATCTCTTTGCACATTACAAGTCGTATGTGCAAAACAAAGCTGCAGTGAATAGTTCTTTTGCTAATCCATTTGTGATATCGCATGATAGCCTTGGTGAATATTTCAGTCCCAAACTAGGCTTGCTATAAATGTAAAATGAAAAACTAAAATACTCTAAGAATTTATTTCAAGACATGCAAATTTCCTCCCTCTGACTTTTCCATATTCTGATTGTTGATAAATCCTGCTGTTGAAAAATGCACAAAGTCGGATGATAAAGATTGAACTCGAAAAATCATGAATAACGGGTAAAATTTCTGTAGGAGTTGACTTTTACCTTTAAAGCTACTAAAAAATCTACTCAAAAGTTATGTGTGAATGTTGTGTCTAGGACTTTTTGAGACTGACACTGAGATAATCAATGAGAAATTTTCTGGTATTTCAAGTTGGCTTTCATGTGTACACTGTGACAACATCTGGAAGTTCATTCCAAACATTTGACATTTTAATCATACTCTATTTTCTTCCATTTCACTCCACAATTTTCTCACCATATAACTGACTAATTTTGTTGAATTGCTTTATATTGGTAACATTTTTTATATTGAGTGTGCGCACACTCCGTCTTGTAATCTTGACACAAGTGTCTGCCATCAGTTGCGATGTTAAAATGTTTCCATCACCGTTGTTGTGATTTACTTACTTTGTCCTCTAGCCTTTGCCGACCAGTTTCTAATCGCAACAAGGGCATTCCATTTCGACCCACCAAAGCAGTGGCCGTTGACCTCTTCCCCCACACCAAACACTGCGAGCTCATCATCTTGTTTGAGAGAGCTGACCGAGTTGATTCCTTCTACAAGGTGCCTGAGGGTGTGCAGAGATCGGGCAACATTAGCAGCGAAGGTCCAGCAACAGTCATGAGTTGATTTCCAATGTGTTGCTGTGAAGCTTCCTGGCATAGCTTGATGCTCGTTGGCAATTGAAGCAATGATATCAAGGGATTGTTCAATCTGCTGTGCACATGATCGGATGAGGTTGACTTTAAACCATCTGGGTTGCCCACCAAAGCTGATCAGTCCTCCTTAAAGACAGTACCATTCATGTGAAAAGCAGTGTCCCTGTATCACACAAATTTAAAATCGTGGTCCTAATCTAGTGATTCAAAGTAGAATGCACATCCACAAATTTCTACCCGAGTCTTATGCCAGAAGCCACCAGACTGGCTTGACATGTAAAAGCTTGAAGGGAAGTGCCTTCACATCAGTTAGAAATTGTGTACCCTCAAGCAAGTCTCAAAACTCGCACAAACATCTGTTCACTAATCTGTAGTCGCATTAACCACATCAACTTTTGCAACATTTGTTCAGTAAGACTTCGTATGAAAATGGAGGCTTATTCAAGATTCATCATTGGTTTTTGTTCCTCTTCGTCGTGCCTTCAATTGCCTCAGGGAGCTAGACTTCATCTGAGAATCATGAGTCATTTTCTGTGCATCTCTCTCTGAATTTGTACACTTGTGAGTGGGTGTTTCTTGATGTTGAATCCCACCCTCTACGTGGCCCCCTTTCCTGAACTTCTTTGCAGTTTCTAGAAGAAATCCTTTTGGACTGTGAACATACACACAATGTTTTGACTCTCAAGCCCTTTTATAGGTATGCAGAGGTGTTTTAGAGATAAATTTTGATATTGGCTGTAATGTAGGTTTGCATCACATTTTGCTTTAAGTTTATGCCACAGTCTAATGCTTCAAAATTTGCAACCTGATCACAATGCAGAAATTCAGGATTCACTTTATAGAGGCATAGGAACTTTCCCAACTTCTACTGTTTATGTATAGGCAGACAACTTGCCATTTAACCACTTGCTGCCGGGTGCTATTAAAAATGCACTGCACACATACAGGAGATTTTTTCGAGAGTTTCAGTTTTCAAAATTCTTCAAAAATTCACGATTTCATTTAATGGACGTTTACACCCACTTGAATGACTGTTTGGTGGCTACTCAAAGCTGACAGGCAACCTTCATTGACTCCTGAATATTTCAGCCAGGCCTGCTGCCCTGTAAAGAGAGCCCAGAATTGTGAGGTGTTGCACAGTAATTTCCTTTGTCCCCAGTGAATGCGAGTGGCGTATTTTCGAATGCGGCTGGATTAGCACGCAGCGGTGCTGTGTCGCTCATCAATGGGGCCCTGGAGCACTTTTGTCCGCAGTGCTAATCCAGGGGCGCACTATGCCCAAAATAGTGGTGTACTGTTTAAAAACAGTGATGGATTACCTTCGAAAAATGCAAGCCAAAAAAGGATGTCAATTCCAGCAGCAGGTCTTTTGTTCCGAGTACAGTCTTTTGTTACACGGACCAGCTCTTTTGTCCCATTTCGGGCACCCAGGCTCTGCATATAAACCCATGGTGCTCGAAACGGGGTTCCCCGGCAGCAAATGGTTAATGAAGAAAACTTGTGACAAGACTAGCAATAAGTCCATCATACCAGCTTTCTGAAGGGTTGAGGTATTTTTTTGATTAGGTCATTGCAAGATCTGTGCATTTTGTTTGCTTTAAGAAACAAAATGCTTACATTAAGAGAAAATAAAATGGAAATATTTGAAGATACTCACTTTTGTGTTTCTTTGGAGATTTTGCATGGACTATCTGCCATTTCTTTGTATATTTTTTTTTGGAGGATTTTTTTGCCGGAAGAGGATGGATCCATTGTATTGGAAGGGATGAAGCAGTAAGTGGGGCCAGGTTTGAAGGCTTCCAGTATTAAGTGTTGTGACACTTTCATCCACGGATGTGAGTTCTGGTTGTTAGTGTAGAAGTATTTCATCATGTCAGGATTTTGCTTGGCAAAGTGTGTGTGGATGGGGGTTGTCCCAATTTACCAACTTGAGGCCTATGGCACGTAGCACTCAGACTTTTGGAAAGGGTAAAAGCTTTGTTTCAGAGAATTATGCCATTCGACGTCCAGGAATGTTGAATTGGATAAAAATGATTTAATGGTAATTCACGAATCTGTCAGTTTTTACTGCTAGGTTAAGTACCCTCTAGTATTCGGCTCCCATGTTCTGCACTGTTCTCCAGCACCCCTACAGCACCCCTCCAGCTACATAAAATGGAACTGAGAATTGTACACTCTAATTTATTACGAGTTTCGTCTTTAATCCACCATATGATCTTGATGATTTTGGATCAATAAAACCTCTTAATGCCAAATGTCTCAATACCCCAAGAAAACACAATGCCCCCTCCCCCCATTCAAATCAAGAGGTCTCCCCCAATAAAACTGCTGGTAGTTGGGCAATGAACACTCGTACTGCTCTTGATTTTGATTGATCAGAAGTTTTGACAAATTGACATCACGCTCCCGTGTCACTGCTGCTCAATCAAATGAGGGCAGCATTACCTCCAAGAGTTTGCATCACAGATACGGTACATCTAATTGGTATTATATATTTTTTCTGTCAATCCATTCCTACTGACTACATGCATGTTCACTTTCTATGGATGTTTTTATTTACTTTTTCCAGTAAATTCATACCCGGGAAGACATTTTGTAGAAAGGGGAATAAATTGTTTGATCTTCTGATCCATTGTTATCAGACTGGTCTGGTTTCTGTTTCCAATCAATGCCGTGGATTGGTGCAGTAGAAGTATAAGAAACAGCAACCAATCTAAAGTACTTTTAACCCATCACACCACAGCTTTTTCAGAAGTAGGCCATTCATGTACATAACATGGAGACCTCGTTAGGCCTACCTGGTACCTGCACAGTGCATGTGTACTTCCAAATTTCAGTTCCCCAGTTTTTGGAACTTCTTTCACTGAAGAAATAGAATGGTATAATGCATTTGCCTTTAACTCTAATGTTTTATTTCTGCTCTATGCAGCTATTGTTAGTCATGCCAGTGGGAGAAAGAGAAAGCTAGGGGTGGCTCGACTTCCAGAACTGCAAGGCACATTGCAGGGTTGGTGCCTAGCAGTTCAGGAAGTAGTGGCTCGACTCCCAGAACTGCAAGACACATCACAGGGTTGGTGCCTAGCAGTTCAGGAAGTAGTACTTGTATGCCTAACGTCTGTGACCGTATTGTCGCCAGGTCCCTAATTTCGCCACTAGTGGTTTTCACAGTAAGTGGTGAAATAAGGGACCTAGCGAGTACTATACCCAGGTATACCAGTACCGTCATTAACATTACACTGTCTGAAATTACAGTTCAATCACACTGAATTTCCAGCCATGATCTTCAGTTTTCCTCATTGGCTGTTCTAGTATGGCCATGACTTCTATAGTTCTAGGAAATGACTTCAGTTTCAATTCTTGTTTCCAGTAGGAAGTAAGGATGATTTGTGATACCAGCGCTGTACCTGCTACCGTAAATGGACAACAAAAAGGAAACAAGTTCTGATGAGACCCTGACTGCTGAGGTAGCACCAATTGCCATTACACACATTACAGTGCTGGCAAAATGCCAATAGAGGAATTAGCCCTGGCCAGAGCTAATCGGAATGAGGCCGAGGATGACAACTCTCTGAAAGTAATTTCTTTTTTTCTCTCACTTGGAGATAAAGAAATCTGTCTCTGGTTTTCCCAGAATAAAACTAAATCCCATCTCACGAATCGCAGAATTTTGTACCCTCCGCCCTCAATTAGAAAGGATTCAAGTATTTCAGTACATTCGAGGAATTTACAGTAAAATAAATAGGAGTTAATTTGTTGAACTGTGAAAAATACAGCGACAGTGTAATATGTTCATTTTTGACATTGGTGTAGGACCTCTTTCACATACCACTTTTGCAATGACATTCCTAAAAACATTGAATCTTTAAGTGCCCAATCTACATAGCAGGTGTACTATACACTTCAAGCAAAAATTTAACGGTCACATGGCACATACATGTGTATATAACATGTTGGCATTGTACAGTACAGACACAGTGCACATACATCAGTGTACATGTATGCAGTCCTGATTAAATCGAAGTACATGCACCCTTATGTATAGATTAGTTATCTTCAACAACCCCAATTTATTTTGGATGGGGCCTTCCGAAGTTTTTGCTGCGATTTGCCTTATCGCTTTTGTACCCATTAGTCAGGTTTTAAGTAAGCTGTCCGTTTGGGCAGCGACTTACTTTTCGCATATATATGCTTAGCCTCTCTGAGTTACAATACCATGGCCGTTTTCCAATACTCAACTTTGGCTCCGTCTCAGGCTTCAACTGTTTTTTTTACTTCCTGACTTTGAGGTTGAAAGTGCAATAGTAAGTCTGATAGTGCCACAAAACATCAAGTGAGATGCAAAAGAGCCAAACATTACAGTATTTCAGTTTAAGTTTAACACTTCAGGCCCACAATCGAGGATTGCTTTCCTACCCGAAGCCTGAGATGGAGACGAAGTTGAGCATTGGAAAATGGCCCATGTACATGTTCATAAGTACAATGCATTGTAACAAAACTCTGCATGTTTATAACAGGTCCTGCTCATGACTACGACCCTCAAGATGATTCAACCAGCAAGTCACATGAATCACTGGATCCCTACCACTCTCTGACGCGATGGCACTTCACCTCAGAGATCTTCAAGATTGAAATTCAGAGCCCCCCAGGCATTTTGGATTCGCAGTAAGTTCCCCTCAAGATATTGACACTTTTTATAAGAATCTTGAAAAGTATGACTGCAGATGAATTCAGTGACATTTCACTAGTAATTCTGGACAGCCTCTTTTTACAGTAGAAAACAGTGAGTTGTGTCCAGTGGTTGTCATGTAAACAGCGGCTGTGCACAATAGTTATCACAATGCATACTGCCATAGGCGGGGCGGCCTCTAGAAATGACCAGTCATAACATTACCATGATCACCAAATTTATCAGAACTTTTCCCCCTAATAACACACAGCCAGTTGGTTACACACTGATCCCGACCTCAATCAGTAATTCCAATGCTGGTTTGCTCCATCCATTTGGCGGGGTCTGTAATGTCAGTGAACCAAAAAGTTTGCCTGTTGACAGTCCACAAGCTCCTGCAATTGAGTGCATGGTCAGTCCGTAACTTGGTGACATTCAATTGATTGTGGTGTTCCCTGCATCACACAAACACCGTCATTTTGATTACATAACACTCATTCGCAATAAGCATTATCAAATTTTCAAACAAGGTGAAACAAATATTTGAAAAATTTGTTTCCTGCAAACAATATAGATTGCGAATGAGACTTTGTGGACTATTTATCCCATAATGCACTACAAAAACCTCTCCATGACAACCTGTTGGTGAATCACCCCTATTGACTCTCCACACTGCTCCCCTTACCTTGTACTACTGAGTGCCCAAAGCACATTGTTCTTGCCAACTTTCAAACAATTGATTCCCTCAAAGTCCCTTCTGGTTCTGGATGCATACACTGCTCCCTCTGTCCTGACAACTCAGTGTCAGTCAACGCAGGACATTGTTCCTGAGTACTTGCTAGTGCCTGCTGGCTGTCTGCTGGTTCTGCATGTACACACTGCTCCCTCTGTTCTGACAACTCAGTGTCAGTCAACCCAGGACATTGTTCCTGAGTACTTGCTAGTGCCTGCTGGCTGTCTGCTGGTTCTGCATGTACACACGGTTCCCCTTGTGCTGACAACTCAGTGTCAGTCAACCCAGGACATTGTTCCTGAGTACTTGCTAGTGCCTGCTGGCTGTCTGCTGGTTCTGCATGTACACGCTGTTCCCCTTGTGCTGACAACTCAGTGTCAGTCAACCCAGGACATTGTTCCTGAGTACTTGCTAGTGACTGCTGGCTGTCTGCTGGTTCTGCATGTACTAGAGAGTTCTGTTGTTTGTGCATGGATGCCTTGCTGCTACTTGGCCTGGAACATTGTTGTTGACAGCTGTGCAGTGGCAGCTGAGTCTGTGTGTGTGCAAGGCCTTGGTTTGGTGGCCTGCTGCTGTTTAGCCTGACAGCATGGTGCTGTTGGTCATTTTGTGGATTTGGAATCACATGAAGCTCAACCTGTTCCCATGGCTGTGATGGTTGGCTGGGATTCTGTCTTGGGTAGCAAGGACAGCACAGTTTGAAGAATGAGAAAGCCTGGACCACAGCTTTACGATAGTCAGAATTTGTGGCGCTGTAGACTAGCGGATCAATGGAGCAGTTGATGAGCTGCAAGATTCTTTTACATGCAATCAGAAGTATTAGTTTTTTGCCAAATACAAATGCAACAGTCTGGGCAAGCGAAGTATAATTTCTTGCCACGATGGAAAGTATTGCAACAGCACTGTCCAATGAGTACAGTATGAAGAAAACTGCAGTATTGATAACAACCATCCACAGGACCTTCCTTCCTTGCTTGGGACAGTTCGGTAGTCTGGGTTTGGGACTGTAGATTTTCACTACTACATAGATATATAAGGCAAGAGTTACTATAAAAGAGAAAATGTTTACAATGTGAGCAGCCCAAAAAATCAGTTGAGAAAAGACAGACTCTGATATTGGTAAGAATACCAAAGTCACACCAATGATGATTACTGGCAGCCAGAGTCCTGCTGATATCTTTGCTGCTCGTGATTTAGAAGCTTTCTCTCTGAAAGTCAGTGGATGGTGCACTGCAGAGAATCTCTCAGCTGCTATGGTAACCACGAAGAAAGTAGAAGCAGTTTGGGGTATCCATTTGGAACCTAAAAGAGCATATTGCACAAAGATGTCACGCTTGATCGGTGAAAACAGTGAAACAAGAAATTCATGTAGGAGGTACAGTGAGTCAGCCACTGCCAGATTGGATAAGTAGACATTGATGATTGTATGCATGGACTTCACTCGGATGACTGTGAAGAGAAAGACTATGTTCAAGAGGAGACCGATCGGTGCAATGATTTGAACACTTAGCCAGGTGTTTTGGAGAGTAGTGGTCACGATGCTATTAAAATGCTCAATATGGGTTTCCCTAGCAGTCATTTTTTATTGTTTCAGCGCATGTAGCAATTGATTTCCACTTCCAACATGTCAGATACTTCAGAGTGTAGTCTGCCCTGTGTACGTTATTAAATTATACGGTTGCCTTCATTCGTACATTGATGTACATTTCTTTGTGAGCCTGTTTGATTCACACATGCCCAGATCGCGATCAGTGATCCAACGTTGGTTCACTGACACCAGGACTCACGTAATAGCTGGAGTGAACCAGTGTTGGGTTTATGATCAAGATCCGGAGCCGCATGAAACAAAGAGGGCCATAGACCTTGAGAAATTTGAAAATGAAAGGGAAAGCTAACTTCATACATGTTTTAAATTCCTTCCAACTGGGAAAGATCAGAAAGAGTATGTCCGTGATACACAAGGAAAAGCAAGATTACAGTAAGTGTGCATATTCATTAATACTTGTAGTTTGGTGTAGCTTTGTTCGTTCATGTGTCACAAGATAAAAAGTAAAAGTAGCATCTTTTATACATCTAGACACTTCAAAACATGCACATGGTACAGTTCTCTAATCACAGATTCTGAGGGCCAGTACACTATTTCAAAATGCAGGGTTGTTCAAGCCAGAACACAAGTTTGCCTAAGATCTTAGATACATTTAGTATGCATCTATGTTGTGCAAATCCAATCCCAAACTGACCAGACTCCCTAAACCAACGTTGGGCCTGGTCAGATTTGCACTTTGTGTCAGGCTAGTGCAGTTAAACGTTGTAAACCTGAAGTAAAAGGAAATAACCTCAGATACAACAAAAGAGTTTGGACATTCATATGGTGCATTGTTGCCATGGTTACAGCATAGTCCCAGTGCATTGTATGACCAAGATGAGTGATTTTCTTCCCATGGCATCAATTTCTTACACTCCAACTGGGATTGCAGTAGAGATGCATGTGAAAAGTTTTGAGTTCTCATGATAATTAAGAAAAACAACTCAACACAGACAGGTTCAGCTACAAAAATCAGGCAAATTATAAAAGGATTTGTCAGAGCTAGATATTTAGGGGGTTTGTTTGTGGGTTTTGTTTGTGGAACCAGTTCAGTATTGAGTCAATTCAGCTTTGCTTGACTTCAGTTGGATTTTTGTTGGATCAAGTCAGATTTGGAGAGCTGAGATTAGCTTTGGTTTCTATGGTGTTTCGAGTCAGTTTGGCTTCTTCAAACTGATCTGATGCACAACATCAAATTAGTATACATGCATTGTGTGCTTTGTAAATCCTGTCAAATTCAAGAGGGCACATGTATATTTGTTTTTCACACACCTTTATAGCGTTTTTATATGATAAACAGTATATAAAAAATTCATGCACAATGTTTTCAGATTTTTTTGTACTGTAAAGAAATAATGATGTCTATTGTCAAGACTGTTAATACGCAATGTGGCTGTTTCTGAATATTGCTCTTATGAAGTTGTGAAGGTTGCTTCCAGATATGGTTTCAGCTGTGATGACTGGGTATATTTAATCTTAGGAGTTTGCACATTCTGTACCAAAGGGGGTGAACAATGAAACGTTATACTGACCGGTTCATACTTGCCGTGGAAGCAAGCATGGCCAAGTGGAAGACTGTTAAATAATTTTTTTTTCTAAGGAACTGGCTATTGACAAAGGAAATGCTACAGTTTTTGCCTGTCATGGGCTAATTCTGTTTGTGTACACAAGCCAGTTGTAACTTGATTTATGAAAGTGACTTTTTTTTCACTCAGGAATGAAATTCTGCTAATAATACAAATGGCTGTTATCACGTTAATAAAAACATGAAATCTTTGCTCACTTCTACAGACAGATTTTCTAAAAAATAACAAAATTTTCATATTGGGGAAATTATTCTGAGTGTACATGCTTTCAGATACACTTTCTATACTGGGTACTTACTGACCTGTTTTTTACTCACAGCAATGTTTATTCATTATTTTACATACTTGGTAAGAAAGTGTATTTCACTTACACCAATGTCAGTAAAAGTGTACCAATATAAATGTACACATGCGCTTCTTTTATTTTTCATGCTGATAAATTTCAATGAAACAAGGTCGGCATTTCAAAAAAGCAAGGTCATATGGGAGCAGGGGCTGAAGTCTGTGTGGGACCACACTGATAGGGCAGATCTCGCTCATGCATCTGAATGACCTTGACGCACTTCATTTTGGACATGCACTGTGAAATACCAAACTAGCTCATTTGCCCAAAGCAGCAAGTTTAAAAATCCTATCAAGCACTCATATGGCTGTATCATGTTCCCTTAAACCCTCTGCTGCATGCAGTGAACATTGCCCGTGATAACTCCTTTTGGATTCCGATGGAGGATATGCCATGGCTTTGAGCATTGATCTATCTCTGAGGAGCTTTGTGGTAGTTGCCTCTGGAGACTGTTCTCTATTCTGTGATGGCTGGGTATCACTGGAGCGTGAACACTGTTCAGGCCTCTACATTCATTGGAGAGGCTGATACCTTGTGAATTCTGAGGGCAGGCAATGCGCTGTCACATTAAAATCAATAAATTGGTTGGCTCTATATTTTATAGACTGTTGCTGCTTGGAGCTTGCAAGTGTTGCTGGTTCTTAAAACTACCATTCTTATTGGATTGGTGGAGTATAAGTCCCCCTAAACATTTGTTTTTGACGGCTTTCAAACATTTGACTCAATTAGAATCCTATGCACACACTGCTCCCCTTGTGCTGACAACTCAGTGTCAGTCAACCCAAGACATTGGTCCTGAGTACTTGCTAGTGCCTGCTGGCTGTCTGCTGGTTCTGGCTGCACAGTCTATTCCCCTTGCATGGATGGCTTGCAGTCAGTCAGATGAGAACAATCCTGATGAGAACTTGCAAACATCAGGATTCCTGCTGGTTCTGCATGTAATGGAACCTTCTGAGGATTGTGCATGGATGCCATGCTGTTGCTTGATGTGGAACATTGTTGTTGACAGCTGTGCAGTGGCTGCTGACTCTGTGTGTGTTGTGCAAGGTCTTGATTTGGTGGCCTGCTGCTGTTTAGTATGACAGCATGGTGCTGTTGATCATTTTGTGGTTGTGGAATCACACGAAGCTCAACCTGTTCCCTTGGCTGTGATGGTTGGCTTGGATTCTGTCTTGGGTAGCAAGGACAGCACAGTTTAAAGAATGAGAAAGCCTGGACGACAGCTTTACGATAGTCAGAGTTAGTGGCACTGTAGACTAGAGGATCAATGGAGCTGTTGACAAGCCGCAAGATTTCTTCTATCACCATCAGTATGTGTAGTTTTTCATTAAGTTTTATTCGTTCAACCAATTGAGTGAACAAAGTATACCTGTACTTATTTCTTACAATCACCATGATTGTTGTTGCAGTGTCCCATAAGCTCAGTATGAAGAAAATAGCAGTATTAATAACAACCATCCGTAGGACCTTTTGAGCTTGCTTTGGACGGTTTGGCACATGCAGTGTTTGTTTACGGATTTTCACTACTATGTAGGTGTACAAAGCAAGAGTTACGGTAAAACAGACAATGGCGACCATGGACTGACTCCAAAAAATTATGTCGAAAAAGACATACTTTGTTGTTGGTAAGAATATCAGAACCACACCAATGATAATTATTAACAGCCAGAGTCCTGCTGATATCTTTCCTGCTCGAGATTTAGAAGCTTTCTTTCTGAAAGTCAGTGGATGGTGTACTGCAGAGAGTCTCTCAGCTGCTATGGTAACCACAAAGAATGTAGAAGCAGTTTTGAACATGCATTGGACGCTTAACATTGCACACTGCAAGAGAACATCATACTTGATTTGTGAAATTTGTGAAAATAGAAATCTTTGTAGGAGGAACAGTGAGTCAGCCACTGCCAGATTGGATAAGTAGATGTTGATGATTGTATGCATGGACTTCACTCGGATGACTGTGAAGAGAAAGACTGTGTTCATGAGGAGACCGATGGGTGCGACGATTTCAGTGCTTAACCAGATTATGTGTTGAGTAGAAGTAACACTTTGGATATACTCTGATGCATACTTATTTCTATCAGCCATCATTACCGTTGCATCAGTATGTGCTTCCAACTTTATTTAGATATTGCAGAGAGCAGTTTCCTCTGCCAACTATGTGCATAAGATCTTTACAAAAGTGAAATTGAATTGAAAGTTTTTTCCCATTTTTCCCATTACCACTTATCAGAATCCCTGTAACTGTGGTCTTGGGTGCCGATACAGTAATTGAACTCAAGGAAAAGCAAGCCGCGAAGAATACGACACTTGACCCTCGGCATAATTTCTTTCTGTTTCAGATTTAATGGGTTTGGACTCGCTTAAAAGGTGCATGCTCAGGCCTATATCATCAAATACACGGAAGTCTAACGCTGCATGCTGTACATGTGCATCATATTAGCTGATACATGAGATTTAGTTTTGCTTGGTTTGTAGATATGTCAAGATATAGAAAATGAAAGTAAATTGAAATATGATCTCAAGCCTTTTGGTTTGCACACTTCAAAATTTGCATAAATGCTCTTTATACAATCCTGTTACAGTGCTCACGACATCTTGGTCATTATCATTAGTACGTGTAAGGCTAAGTAAAATTAATTTTATGTATTTACATGTATGTAGGTTTTCATCACTCAGATTAAAAAAACTTGTAGGAGAAAGCATTTAATTTTATACGCACTTCTTCATGTCAAAAGTGAATTAAATGAAGTGGGGCTGATATATGGTAATATACATGTACCTAGGAAGGGAATCACACAGCTGGTCCTTGTGGCGCTAAGTTTACATACGTAATGTGGACTAATGAACAAAAGATGTCCTCACGATGCAGGAAGAGAAGACGTTCTGTGAACTTAATCATGTCCATAGGACATTTCGCCTTCTCTGAGGTTTAGAGTCATTTTGAGGTTAGGGTCATCAGGGTTTGCCTCCAGGTCAGTGGTACCATACCCATAGATTTGTTAAGATGTTCGCAAAATACATTTAATTGAAGAAAACACTTCTCCAGGATAAAAGTAGAAAAAGAGGTTGATTTGGGCATGAAAATTTGAGTAGAAAGTAACGAAAGCTGGTCAATATGTTGACTGACATAACATAGGATTTGTGTGGAAGCTAACAATGTGGTCACTTTAATAATGAGAGATTTACAGTTCATTTCAAGCCTTTAGTGTTTCTGTTCTCACAGATATCAGAATTCGGATCCATAAGACCTAACTCCATGATATTTTGCCAAGAATAGGTGAAAAACATGGGAAATGTTGCATCAGCACAGTAAACCAAAACACACGAAGAGAATTTAATTTGGGGGACTTTGCAAGTTGTTATTGCGCAGAAATGTGTTCATTCACTCATGCAACTAGCATACTGGTAGTTTGTTAAATCTGTATTCCTTTAAGTTTGGTCCTGTCTTGTTCACGAGAGTGCATGCAAAGAGTTTGCACTTAATAAACAGTAAAAGTGATCTATACAATATTGTTGTCATTTTATATCATAAATGGTGGCATCTTGGATGTACATGGATTGCAATCACATTGTTCAAAAGCGACCTGCTACATTCTTCCTGGCTGATTCCTGGCTGGGGCATTAATTGATCTGAGGAGCTTTGCTATGGTCTGCTCCTGAGACTATGACTTGTATGCTAAGATGGGTTGGTATTGTTGGAGCTTGAACACCGTTCACAAAGGTACCCATAGATATTGACATGAAGGGGGTGATACCCTCGTGCTACGTCATTGTTGCATTGGAATCTCTATCGTCAGTTCATCCTGGAATACATCTCACTTTGGAACTTACAAGTGTTGTTGGTGTTCTTGAGACTGTTCTTCATTAGTGGAATGGGTTGGAGTGAGTCACTCCTAACATTGTTCTTGACAACTTTCAAACAGTTGATACCATTAGAATCCATTCTTATCCATTCATGTTCCCCTTGTGCTGACAGCTAAGAGTCAGTCAACCCAGGACAGTGATCCTAAGTACTTGTACTTGCTAGTGCCTGCTGGCTCTCTGCTGGTTCTGAATGTACACACTGTTCCCCTGTGCTGACAGCTTTATGTCAGTCAACCGAGGACATTTATCTTAAGTACTTGCTCGTGACTGCTGGCTCTCTGCTGGTTCTTGATGTACACACTGTTTCCCCCCGTTCTGGCAACTCAGTGTCAGTCAACCCAGGACATTGATCCTAAGTACTTGCTAGTGCCTGATGGCTCCCTTCTGGGTCTGGATGCACACACTGCTCCCCCTGTTCTGACAACTCAGTGTCAGTCAACCCAGGACATTGTTCCTGAGTACTTGCAAGTGACTGCTGGCTGTCTGCTGGTTCAGGATGCACACACCATTCCCCTTGCATGGATGGCTTGCATTCAGTCAAGCTATAGCATTGTTCCTGAGGAGAACTTGCAAGTACTGGGATCCCTGCTGGTTCTGTGTGTACATGTTCTATTACTTGCTGCTGACTATGCATGGATGCCTTGCTGCTGCAGAACATTGTTGTTGACAACTCGTTGCTGTTTCGCCCTGTATCATGGTTCTGTTGGTCATTTTGTGGCTGCGGAATCTCATGAAGCTCAACCTGTTCCCATGGCTGTGATGGTTGGCTGGGATTCTGTCTTGGGTAGCAAGGACAGCCCAGTTTGAGCAATGAGAAAGCCTGGACTACAGCTGTACGATAGTCAGAGTTAGTGGCACTGTAGACTAGTGGATCAATGGAGCAGTTGATAAGTCGCAAGACATCTGCACAAACAGCAAAGATGCGCACTTTTTCATCAAGTTTTAGCATTCCAACCAACTGGTAGGGGATTTTATAGCTGTCTCTTACCATTGCAATGATTGCTGCTGCTGTATCCAGTGAGTTCAATATGAAGAAGATAGCTGTGTTGATGATAATCATGCGGATGACCATGCCTGCTTGCTTGGAACAATTTGGTGGTTGGGCTGTTTGGGTTTCATGGCTACACATTGTCATCACTATGTTGATGTACAAAGCAATAGTTGCAACTAAACAGACAAAGATGCTGATGAAATCAAGCCAAAAGTTCATTTTATAGAAGACAGTGTCTGGCAAATATGTTACAGACACCCCAATGACAATTATTGGCAGCCAGAGTCCTGCTGATATCTTTGCTGCTCGAGATTTAGAAGCTTTCTCTCTGAAAGTCAGTGGATGGCGCACTGCATAGAATCTCTCTGCTGCTATGGTAACCACAAAGAAATTACAAGCAGTTTGGAGCATGTACCTGACACTTAAAATTGTTTGTTGCCAAAGGGTATAATACTCCATGGTTTTATACAATGAATATAGAAATGTATGTAGGAGGAAAAGTGAGTCAGCCACCGCCAGATTAGATAAGTAGATGTTGATGATCGTATGCATGGACTTCACTCGGATGACTGTGAAGAGAAAGATTATGTTCAAGAGAAGGGCGATTGGTGCGATGATCTGAGTACTTAACTGTAGTATTTGTTGGCTTCTTTGAATGATCCTTTCTAAGCTTGCAAGATGTTCGAAAACATCAATTATCCACCCAACTGAGAAGCTATGTTGGCTGCTATCAGCCATAGTTCATAGACATGAAACATTGGTTTCTGTTCCCAACAAGAGGAGGCTGGTGGATAGGCCTACAAGAGGTCGGCTGGTGGATAGGCCTACAAGCGGAGGCTGGTGGATAGGCCTACAAGCGGAGGCTGGTGGATAGGCCTACAAGCGGAGGCTGGTGGATAGGCCTACAAGCGGAGGCTGGTGGATAGGCCTACAAGCGGAGGCTGGTGGATAGGCCTACAAGCGGAGGCTCGTGGATAGGCCTACAAGCGGAGGCTGGTGGATAGGCCTACAAGCGGAGGCTCGTGGATAGGCCTACAAGAGGTTGGCTGGTGGATAGGCCTACAAGAGGAGGCTGGTGGATAGGCCTACAACAGTACAAGTACCTGTACTTGACTACTAAAGCGAAATATTTCAGTTGGCAGCTTCTTTGTCCAATCCTTGTGGAATTCTCGAGCTACTCTAACACACCAATTGAGTGGCTGTCTCAGTAGTCATCACCCATACATGTAGTTCATTTACATGCAGCATTGATCTCTGATGCCAACATTTTTAAGATACTGTTATAAGTAGTGAGTCCCGGTTCAAAATTACTTCATGTACTGAATTTAAGACCTTGACGAGAAATGAGAAAATGAAAGAAAAAGCTTCTTAACATTTTGTTCCCATTAATTTCAAAGGCTAAATTGGGTCTCACTTGTTTTGACAACACCACAAGCAAAGCATACAAGAGAGTTTCGCAGTTGACATTGGCATGGATCTATTTGTTTTAACTTACAATTTTTGGTTTCCCTCATGAAGTGTGTACTTTCTCATGCACTATATATGGGTACATATGTAACATGTTCATGTGTTTTTTGAATGGATTTTTGAATTGCATTATTTTAGCAGCACATAGTACAAAAAATGTATAGAATTTGAATGTCACACAACTACAGTGAAGAGAGTGTTTTGGGAGATCAGAATTTAAACTGAGAATTCAGGATTTGTGCATAGAACATTCAATATCCAGAACTGTGTGGAATAAGAGGATAACTGACATGTTTCTCATTCTTTTGTTCTTGTTTGAGGAGGGGAAAAAATCCATGTGTAGTGCCTCACAATTGACTTAAATAAATGCAATGCCGAGAGATAGTTTGCAGTCACACCATATGGTATCACTATCAGAGTGGTTGTTCTGAGGATGCTGTTGAGTGTGAAACTAACATTGTGACCAGAATGCTGGGGTTATCCTCGGGGGAGATACTGGACTGAATATAAGACTGGATGGCAATGACCAGAACATGCTGGTTGAAACGTTGAGTTCACTCACCAATTTTTCTCAGAACCACCACTCTTGTAGAGAGATCGATTAGACATTGTGTATCCGCAAACCATCTCTCTGTATAACCCTCACCATACAAAAGTTCTAATCTGTCTTAAAGGTACAATGCCATCATCATATCTTTCCCCCAGCTGCCAAGAAGATAAGGAGGCTTTGAAAGTTCTTAACAGATAAAAATGGAAAGGACAAACACTGAAGGCTAAGGTAGTCACTGAGATACTCATTTAAATATTGACGTTGAAGACAGATTTTTAGACAAATAGTGTTTTGTATTTGTTACACTGTGTCTACCATGACAAACAAAAGGCCAAACACACTCTTTGCTATTCAGATAATGTAGACTGGAGTCTTTCTACATAATTTTCATAAACTTTGTGATTTTTATAATTTATTATAATATTGTAGTGGAGTTTTACAGACAGGAAACCATGGAAAGATAACAGCTCTTCTCTTGCACTTGTTGCTTCTCATTAGACTGAAGAGCTCATGCACTGTCTTCATGACCTTTCCATGCCAAGCCTGTCAAGGATCTGTACACTGAGAGCATTGCTCAGGAGAGGAGCCAAGAGGAATCCGAGGAGAACAGCAAAGAGGCCAAGAAAAGGTAAGAGGAAGACAACTTACCAGTAGAAGAGAGGTACTCGGACTTTGATTGAAGGAAATACATCTGTATTTACATTATTTACATCAAGGGAAACATAGAGGACTTGGCTGGATTTGAACCATTATCCTGTAGAAAATCATCTTAGGCTCTTTACCAAAGGAAATACCTTGAACCTCTTTTTTTGTTTGCATTTTAGTGGAGAAATGATGGGAAAATTTACTAGTTGGTGAAAGTTTTGTTAAAATTGATCGGAAAATATTGCAGTGTGTGTTACTCTTTGGAATCTCAAGTTAGCCGTAGTATAAGTCATTTTGTGGATCACTCAAAGTCTTACATAATTATCTCTGTCCTGTGTGTTGCCCGTACATTGCTTGGAGGTGGAGATTTTAAGGAGATCATGCGTACTTTCTTCAATGCTTCGGTTCATTAACGTTTAAGGTTATTAGTCTCTCAAATTAAATGCATCTTGGAATCTATGATTTTATTTACATTTCCAGTACTGGTGGTTTATTTTGTGTTTTGTTGTCTAAGGCATATGCTTTCAATTTCTTTCCATTCACTACTCTTAAAGCCAGGACTGGAGAGTTACCCCAACAAATGTGTGAGTTCACCATCGGGAAGAGTGTAGATGGTAAAGGTAGGCAAACCTTGGGTTTCATTTTTATTAATGCCAGATGTCTCTTCTTGACGGACAGTATTTGGAAAACTGTGTTGTGTATTAGTTGCATCCATTCAGCCCCACCCATTGCATGCATGGGTAGCAACACATGTATCACTCTACTGCCATACTTCATTTCCCAGATGATGTGCATGATGCACATGTAAATGCATCCAGATTTTTGGGAGGCGTGCTGTCATGTAATTATTCCTGTGATTGGTCACAAGATCCAGGGGGCGGGGCTTAATCATTTGGTTAAGTGAGCACGAGCCTCTTCCAGATAAAGTTTTATCAGCCAGTCCTTGATTCAAGATCATATTTTATTTTCAAAGATGTGAACGCATTACTACTGTGTTGCACCTTCCCCAACTCCTTCATAAAACCTAAAGAAACTTCTTAGATAGGAGCCATGCATTAAGTTGCAAGGCCCCCTCATCAACCACATATGAAAGGTTGGCACCATAATAACAAGTCACTGGCCAAAATGGCATCCCACGTGAATTGCTTGGGATTGGTTCAGAATTGTTTCAATGCTTACACAGTAACTTCCCTCTTCTGCTGAAGAGCCCTGACATTCGATCTTGAGTAGATGTGGCAATTCTCAGTTTCACATATTGTTTGCACTGACAAATAACACTGCTGGTTTCTGGCTTGGCACTTACAAAGGAGATAAAAAGTGTGAAGTTTCCCTTTAAGGAAAAGCATCAGATTGGTTTTAGATTCACTTTTGTATTTGATATGATCAGTGTGATGCAGGTGTGATAATAATAATGTACAACAATCAGAATGCAAGGAAGCAAACCCATCGGGGCATAAGGACTCTTTCACTTGCTAATATTCTATGAGCATCTGGGGCTTACTCAGTTCCTCGTTTTGATGTACCTCTGCATTTGCAATGATCAGGAAAGAAACCAACAATGCCTAATAATTTCCTTGGGGCAAGGTTTGTCCAAAGGCCAGTAACTCAAAAGTAATTTAGGTAACTGTAGACCTATTTTGTTGGGTTGGGGTAGAGTGATGCATATTATGCATGGCTACTTTTGTCTGTCTGTTGGAGTTTAATCACCTCAGGAGAACAATAAGACACACTACTGTGTACTTGTTTCAAGAACCATGGGTGTTGCAAGTGGGGTGGATGGGGAGGGGTTAGAACAGGAAAGAAAAACAGAAAGGAAAACAGAAAGGGAAAAGAGGAGAGGGTAGAAGTTCATAATTATTTGAATTATTTGAATTATTCAGAGTACTCAGCTGATACTGTGACAAGTGTAAAGCAGCCCAAGATGCAGCTGTATGCAATGGTAGGTTACTGTATCTTTATTAGGAACATCATTTTGATCTTTCAGCATTGAGCACGGGTACTTTTGTTGAAAGCATTCCAACATTTATAACCAAGATTGTCGGTCTGCTGGTCATCATCAGTTCACTTGGTTTTGCTGCTGCAAGCATTGTAATTAATGTAAGATGTGCAATAGACTATAATATTTTTAAGGTCAGCATTTCTTATAATATTGTCAGATTTTTATTTGTTTAAGGTCGGAATAGTAATGACCTTTGAACTAAGGATTCTTTAACCCTCAGGAGTCACAATAGCAGTCAACTCCAGAATGAAGCAGTATCTATGTGCAGAAAATAATTGTGCCAAAATTTGCGGGGAATAATAATATTCTTGTTTTTTTGGGGGGGGGGTAATCTGGTAAAAAGTGGTGTAAGAGTACAATTGTCCACAGACATCCAAGGGAGGTAAACCAAAAAAAGAAGCTTGCCTTCGGGCAGCCATCCACCCTTGGAGTAAAAGAAAAAATCCAACTGTACTTGAAGGTCACTTTTGGCAGGTAATAGTAATTCTTGTTTCACTTTGGAATGAGCTGATCGTGGCTTTATATTGCCATATGAATTTATGAATGGGTACATGGTAACAATGATCACAGTGCAAAGTGTACAAGGAACAGACATGCTTCTGAAAGTTTGCCTGGCTCCATAAAATACTATGGTGATGATTGACATAGGTGACGCAGGTCAATTGCAGCGATGGTGATAATTATTCTGATGCTTAAACAATTACAATGTAGTGTGTAGCGTACTCTGCAACCAAAGATGGAAAGGCAGAAAGCATGTACATGAAGTTATATTTCAACCTTCCATCTCCAGTAAATCCTGACCTTGAAGACTCTTTCAAATGCATGCCTGTGCATTTAGAATCTTTCAATTTTGCTTTATTTTCAGGAAGTCCAAGATACCGAAAAGCAGAGACTCCGCCGTCATTTCCAGGAAGGAGAAGGGAAGCTGTGGAAGAGGGCCCAACTGACATCATTGTAGCCGAGGCTCAGGGGAGAAAGGTCGGTACTTGGTCACAAATTTAGCAGTGTATTCACTAATGTGGCACACACATGAACAAACCTCAAAACTCCCTCAATAACATTTTTAACATTCTTAAAGAATTTCTTGAAAGTTATGAATTTCTTATAAATCTTTATTACCTCCACTCACATACGTTATTTTCTCATTCTGGGGAGCATTTTAAATGAATTCATGGTGCCCTTAAAAGACATTGGAAAATCAGGTCAAAACAGAATTTCATCAGAACTTCCTAGGGGTGCAAAAACTTGTAAATGGAAATGTTAAACGTTTCATGAAATTTTGCTCAATGTTCAACCTGAGGAACAAATAATGCTCCAGCATGGTAGAATGTACCAGAGGCAAAAAAAACCAAAGTATGCCATATTTGGGGGCAGTGCCACATTGGAGTAATCCAACAACAATTCCGACTTACCTGATTCCGTCTTCCTGCAAGTTTTTTGCACACAAATGAACTGGTAATGTTACGTGGAGACCTGTCATGTCAAACCTTCATCATTTCCGCACATATTTTTGAATTAATTAAATAGCCCATTCTGTTTGGAGGCTATTATCCAAGGTCCTACAGGCCGTCCAGCAACTTAAAATTATGATTTATGTGTCCTGCCATCCACAGAATGCCATCAATAACTTCATTGAGTCAAAAAACATTTCCAATTTTTATTAGTGTTGTACAACAACTAGGCATGCAGCGTCATAAGCATACATAAGATCATTCGCAACATCTGCTTGGAACTGAAATTGCTTGTCACACATCCCCCCCAAGAACAGTAAATTTACTGATTCCTATGTGATATGTATCTAACATCAGTTCAAAACTATTACTGCAAAATGAAATGCAGAAAGTACACTACTCCAAAAATTCCCCTGAAATCAACCAAATTGCCTCCACCAGATTTAGATACATGATGATATACCTCGAATACTGGATTGTATTCATAAACCCTGACTTTTGCAAATGCACAAAAATTGTGAATTTATGACAAATCCCTGGGCCCAAGGTCAAAGTCTATAAGAGTTAACTTTCTTTTCCTGTCATACATGTACAGTACATGTGTTTTCTCTGGTTTGTCGTTTATCCTGCTTTTAAATCTAGTAATCAAAAACCCAACAAAGAATTCCAACACTACCACAACAAATAGTTAACGACGGACAGAAAGCATGTGATAATAATTTCTTTAAAAAAGAGACCGTTTGCAAATGCCCCTGAGTTTCATGTAATAGAATGAACCAATTTTACGTTGAATGTACCTTGCAAGAAACTCCGGAATCCCATTCTAACCATTTGGTACTTTGGTCATGCTCAATTTTTCTCTGTTCCCTTGACGGCATTGCATGACTGACTTCTGAAGCTTACTGATATATAGTGATGTTCTCAGCAGTGAACTTTAATAATTAGCACAGACTACTCTGAATCTGGAAAGACTGCTTGCCTGTGAAGCAGCCGGAAATGGCCAGAAGCCGTTTACCGTAGTGATGTTTCTCCTTTACAAGAAATTTCCCTTTGCTAATTTCCCCCCCATGTCTTTGCCGACCAGTTTCTTATCACAACAAGGGCATCTCATTCCGACCCACCAAAGCAGTGGTGGTTGACCTTTTCCTGGGTTAGCTCATCATCTTGTTTGAGAGAGCTGACCGAGTCAATTCCTTCTGTGAGCTGCTTGAGGGTGTGTAGAGATCGTGCAGCATCGGCAGCAAAGGTCCAACAGCGGTCAGGAGTTGATTGCTAGGGTGTTGCCAGAGTTGTGCTATCTGTGATTTGCACGATCGGCTGGGGGCGACATTTAAACCATCTCAGCAGCCCAACAAAGCCAATTAGTCCTAAAAGGCAGCACTAGTCACGTGGAATTCAGTATTGCTGCATTATGAAATGGCCATCAATAAACTTAAACTATTGTTGTTTTGTTCTTCACTCCGGAATACATCTGCAAATCTCCACCCAAGTCTTACACCAGAGGCCATCGGACGGTCATTACCAGGGAAATTCATGTGCCGACACATCAATTTGAAATCATGTAGAGCCACCAGATCATGAAATGTGCACGGAAAGGGTCTCACTGTTACTGTAGTCTCATCAACCAGCTCTTTTCATGCAACACTCGTTCAAGTGTATGGCTGCATCCGAATTTCTTGTCTAGAGCTAGGTCTAGGTCTTCGCTCCATTGGAAATGTGTGGACAATAGACCTAGCCGTAGCTCTGGAAGCCCGTTTCAGACACGGCCTTAGTCAGAAACTGGAGGCTTGCATTCAAAATAGTCAGATGTCTGGTTGTGACCCTCTTATCCTCATCAAGTGCCATCGGGAACTAGACTCCATCTGAGTGACTTAGTCAGTCATACTCTGTGTACTTCTTGCTGGAGCCGTACACCTTCTGGGCGGGGTATTTCTTGGCATTGAGGCCCACCTTCTCCATGGCAGCACTGGGAAGGTCCACATGGCATTTCTCGGCCAGTCGGATCAGGTACATCAGGACGTCGCTGAGCTCTTGAGCCAGGTGTTTCTTGTCCTTCTCTGACCAATCTGGAGAAATACATCAAGTGTAAATTCCATGGTCAAAAGAGGTTCCTTTGTGTTCACCAGCCTAACAAATCAGTATGATTACAGTGAAGAATCTTTTTATTTTCTGACGCAAAATGCTGACTTCTTCAGTGTGGATTAGTATTTATTTGGCTGTTATTTCTCTTCCAGTTTGCACTTTTTTGTACTTCAACCAACATCCAATTGTCGGTGTCTTTTACAAAGTGCTGCTGAGTTGTAGAAGTTGGGCTATGCTCTGCTTGTTAAGGATCGCAGTCATAGAATTTGGAAAAGATGTAATAGACTGCTCAGCCGTGGCTAATTCAAGGTGTGATAGCTGTACATATAGTTAGCAGAAGTGGTAGGAAACTCTGTAGAATGAGCCCCACTTCCTCTTGAAATGACAAACATGGGTTTACAGGCAGGAAAACTTTAGGTATCACAGTACATCATGTCAAAATGTAAGATCAGCACCTGTCTCAATGACACCTGCTAGCAATTACATTTTGAAATTTAACAGTGTATTTAGAAAGGCCACATCTGATTGACTGGGCTGCAGTTGCATACACATATGGGACGTGGCTATACAGTGGAACATCGCTGTACCGAGCACGGCTATACTGAACATTCGGCTGTACCAAACATTGTCCTTGGCTCCTAATATTTTTTGTACAAAACCTACCGAACATATGCAGTTGCAAATCAACCGAGATTCGCCACAGCGGTAGTTTAGGATAAACTAAATATCAATTTTGTAACTCAAGATTTAATAAAAACAAAAATAATTAACAGATACATTTCCAGAAACCTCAAACGTGACTGCAAGCGGCAAAACATCATGAAAACAAAGAATCATAGTATCAGAAGGAGGTGCACTTCAGTTAGACAAGAGAGGGCGCTATTCAACATGGCAGCAAAACGTTCGGTAGTTAATTTCGCTATACTGAACGACCGCTGTACCAAACATTTAGCATGGACCCCCTCGTGTTCGTTATAGCGGCGTTCCACTGTAATCACAAACTAGAGGTTTCTGTAATCAGATGCATTATCCAGATAGAGCCATGGCTTTCACATGCTGCTTCTGCAAGTGCAGCCGTTCATCTGTACACTGCTCTGCCAGTGCCAATCATCAGTGTCTGCCACTTGTGGCTTGTCTTCCCACGTTGCCCTCTGGGCCAAAGAAATACCTTCAGTCAGTCCTTGTGAGGGGCAGAGCCGTGTTTACTTAGAGAGAGTTGTAACATAAGTGTCACCATTGTTTAAAACAAACTGGATGGTTTATGCGCCTTCAGGGCTGTTTGTTTCACGCGGATCCAGATCGCGATCAGTGATCTGTCGTTGGTTCGCTGACATCTGAACCAACCTAATGGGTAGCGGGATCCAGCCCTGGGATCATCGTGATCCAAATCTGTGTGAAACAAACAGGCCGCCAGTTTGTATGCGGATAGTGCGTATGTACAACAGCCCCTACTGTACACATAATGAACAGCCATTTTGTTTCCAAAATCTGAAGCTGGCACTGCTCTCTCTGTATACAGCTCTGGTAAGGGGGCTACAACAGTGCCCTTGTGTACTTGTGTTCAAAGCCCTTAACACAACTTCCTTACCCTCTAAGCCCGCCTTGCACTCTCCTCGCCACTGACTGGAGAAAATGAAAGACCAAGAAGATCAGATGAGAATAGTGAGATACAACAATCTTGTCTTAGGACCATAAAGCCATAGACTCGTTCTCCAGAGTTGTAGATCTTCAATCACAAGTCAGTCTACAAGTCAACTCACAAGTCACTTCACAAGTCAAGGCGGAACTAAAGAGATAAACAATAACAAAGGAATGCCTTTGTCGTAGTTCATTGAAATAGCTTTCGAGTTGACTTGTGGATGAGTGGCTTGTGTATGTGCATGGTTTGTCAAATTATGAGACCAAGTGTCTGTTCTCTGCCAGATATGCCTTGTAAACCTGCGAGATAAATATTTTGCTTTGTGACTAAAATATTATCGAAAGGTGAAGTTCATTTGTGCAGATTGTCCTTCTCGAGATTGGCTTTTCTGTAATAAATCAGGGTGCATTAGTAAGGGAATTAATATGTGCTTGGCTTTTCTGTAATAAATCAGGGTGCATTAGTAAGGGAATTAATATGTGCTTGGCTGTTGTAAACGTGCGTTTTAAGACTGGCTCTGGAAAATGGACGTGACTAATGCCCCAGCTGCAGGTGATGGCTGGGATGAACTACTTGGCTGACATACTTATGACTGGCCTTCTTTGGATTTCATTTCACTGTTTTTAACCCTGCAAAAGCACAGACTTTCTTTGATAGTCTACCCACGCACACCAAGCCAAATAAGCCAAATTAAGTCCATCTGGAAAACACTTTACAACTACATGGTCACAACTACTCTCACATTTTCAGTGCTCCCGGAAAACCTTCGTTGTTAACAGTCTTTATTGTTCTTGACATTTAAGCTACTCAGGTACAGGGAGATGTTTTTAAGGCATCATTGTGAGATTGAGTGAGCTGAAGTTTCCACCGTTGAAGGTTTAGCTTCAGGGTCTTTTATTGCCCTTTGAAGTGAAAATGTTGAAAGTTGAGATGAGACTTACAAAATCTCTGAAACTTCCCCAACTTCTCCGATCTGCGAAGACAAAGACAAAAACCAAAATTTAAACTCTTGGCAGACGAGCCAGACCCCTAACAATGACACAGTATACCCAATAACCCTCTATATCTGTGTCAGTTGTCAAAGTTTTGAGTACATGTTTAGGTACTGTATAAACCTGCGTATTGTTCGATTTTCTTAAACAGTCGAAATGCCTGACTTTTAAGAGAATAAAATGAAATACTTGTTTCAATATTTCCAAAGGTAAAATATTCAGTGTGTTCTATTTCCCTGCAGCCTTTCCTTCTTCAGGCTCCCGAAATAAGATTAATTTATCAATTTAAAGGGAACCAGAGGGACCATTAGTCTAATCCTGTTTTAGTTTTCTTTATTTTAGTTCGAATTACTTATTTAATTTTCAATGTCTTGTATGTAATTTTTAATTGTGTCATTGGCATTTTTAAAAACAAAACAAAACAAAATTAAATTTGATTTGAAACCACCTCACACCTGAGTTTTACCAGTCCACTTGCCTTTGTCAAGGCCACTGATGACAAGGTATGACAATTCTTTACCAGCTGGAAATATAGCAGTCTGAATTGGACCTACATGTAAATCACAGATACTGTCTTCAACTTCATGTACCTTGGCCAAGGCTAGCCATCTGGCTTTACACAATGACCAGGCAAGAATGGCAGGGTGATTTCCTTAATCCGTACCCTCCCCCCCCCAAAAAAAACCTCATACCCCCAATGGATTTTTGAAGGATCAAGCACAGTGTGGGCGGAACCTATTAGTTTTGAGTGCATCTTGGCACAACTTCCAGCAAAGACTACTATGTCGACTACTGATTGATTTTCCCTGGTAACCTGTGCAAAAACTACATGTTTATATCCTGGTCACCAGGGAAAAAAAATCATCACATGGTAGACAAAATTGAAACAGCTGTTGCTCGAGCTTCCACCTTGGGTGAGCCTTACCATTGCAAGCAGGAGGTTCCTTGGTTGGTGAAACTGGTCCCAATCTCGCTGCTTGGCAAAGTCGGCTTGAATAGCTCTCCTGCACAAGATCACATAAAGTAGTCGTGTGGAGAAAAGACTCTAGTCTATAACCCTAATGTGGGAGCCACAGTTGATGATGCATTATAATAAAGAGGAATTTGACTTCATTCAGGTGCCAATCAGTACTTATGCATACAAGGTTTAATCTTCTTTCACATCTGATTACCCGAATTACCACTAGAACTAGTAGCATGGGGCTCCTTACTCTTCCTGTGGGACGATGAACGTCATGGATACCATATACAAACATGTATGTGTAAGCCTAGTTTTAATCTTGGGATAAATTTGTATTGGATGCTTTGTTTGCTTTCCCAATTTTCAGACTTTCTCAAGTTCAAGCCACGTACAGTTCTTCCATGGACGGCCCATCGCTGAACCGGAATCCCTTTCCTTCCTCTTCCCCGGACGATGCGACGCAGTTATCCCCATCCATGTGTAAATTCCTCACGTCCGTCATCACCTCCACAAGTTGATGCTGACTGGGGCTATTTTCGCTCACGGCAGCCGGGACCAACTCCTGTGACTGATGGTCGCTCTCTGCTACGGATACGCCGTCTATCTTTGGGATCGTTTCCCCCGACGACTCGGATAGACGTCTGCGATCGGTGGAAGATGGCACATGCCTGCATGGAGTTGCAAGCGTGGGTAAATACGCACTTTAGAATGTTTTGCATGCTTCATAACAGCTCTTTAACATGTTTTTTAATGCTATTTGGATGTCACCTACATGTATCTCACCTGTGAACCTGAGATCAGCCCGCCGCGTGTGCCTTTGCCAATGAATATATATGTTGTACGTATACAAACGTATCCTGCATGCGTGTGTACGTGTACCATGCCACTCGCGCGCGTGATGCGTGAAACCGAGGTATACCGCCCTCTTGCGGTATCCCAGTTCCCACTGGATATCGCAAGAGGGCGGTATTTGTACGGTATAGTGTCGTCTGTTTTGCTCACCCTGGACGACGAACAAACCACAGACCCAGTCAACGGCTAGGCTACTAGCTGGCCTATCGCCGGATCTGATGTTCTTGGAACGATATCCAGAATTAGAAAAGTCTAGTATTTCTGCCCAGAGTGCACTTTATAGTGAACACACTGTGTTTCCATTCACACAGTCTACTCTCCTGAGAGCTTTTCTTTTCCTATCTTTTACTACAAAGGCATTTCTGTCATCGTCAGGGGGATGTCACTCGTTTTTAATTCTACTCAAGTTCATTCTTTACATTTCTCTCCAAAAACCAAAACTTCATGCACCAAGAGGGCACATGGCAAACGGTCTATCCTTGCCTTGACACCCCTGATATACTTACCTTTGAGGGTAAGCGACGGTGCTTTCTTGTGGAGAAGCGCCTCCTATGGTAACAGAGGCACCATGCCCCACCTTGGAGTAGTCGATCAGTTCGTCTTGGTAGGAACGAGATGAGTCCCCGAAAAAGTCCTCCACGTCCGGCGAATGCGGCTCGGCGATGCGCTCGGGTTCCTGGTTGCGTGGTAACGGGTAACTGCACTGGGCAGTACGCCTACTGTAACACAGCGCCTTATTACGCTGCCTGGGAATTCGGAGTGATTACAATGAAAATACTGTTTTACTAGGGGTAGAGAAGTTTTACATCGTTGGTCAAAGTTTAAGCCTAAGGTTCATGATGCTGTTTTTGAAATGTACATATGACACTTGAAATCAGAAAAAGGCTACGTTGATTGCCGTAGAAGGATTCAGATTCTTTTAATTGTAACCTAACAATCTGCATGTACATGTATTTGCAAAAGTTTTTATTTTCGAGAGCGGTAGGAGTGGATTGTAGATGGGAAACAGTTGTTGGAATTTATTGTGATGAATTCTAACTTTCAAATCAACCCATTCGAAAGAAAAGAAGAAACAGACCGAAAAGAAAAGGAAAAACGGAAAGCAAATTTAAGCCAATGAATATTTGTTGATGAACTTCCCATCTACCAAAACAACAATCCAAATATAAAAAATAACCGATCGGGCCCGACTTGTAACTCTCTTGTCACTTACTTTCGCTTGTAGTGGGTGACAGCGTTGCAAATGTACGACTTGATGGCCCTTCGTACTTTATTTTTCACGGTCACCTCATTCCTCAGCAGCGGGCAAAGCCGCATGACCTGTGACAAACTCAGTATATTGTAACTTGTGTGAAATTCAGTTTGAGGGGTTGACGGGGGGTTTCGCCACCAGACCTCTCTTCCGTATGTACAGAATGGTCCATGGTCATGCGCGTTTGACAAGGGTCGACAGATTTAGCACGTTGTGAGTGCATTTCACCAAATTGTCGTATTTCTGCGTGCGAGTTCATTAACATTTTGTGATCCCACGGGGTTTTTACAATAAGACACGCCATAATTAGGAGGGATCATAGAAATATTTCTATAAATCCCGAATTTGGGACAGACATTTTCCAGTTTGAGGTATTTCTTTCACAATAGTTCCAAATGATTGCGAACCCATTTTTTATATAGGCGTGCGTCTACATTCAGAGCTGAACGCATAGTTTTACCACTATTTTGGGGGTATCTTCAGGAAAAGGCGACTAAAAAAATTTCGTGGCTAACCCCCATTGGAATTGAAACGAAAAGTGATCTTCTGGCCATAATCTTGAATTTCCGGTGAAAAACGGAGGCCAACCTCTTCACAAGAGCTAACAGGCGGCGCTATTTCGGTCCGATTTGGCAATGTTTTCTATGGGCGCGTATTTAGTTTAGTGCAACCTTGTGATTGGCCAATGCGTTGCAAACTCTTGGAAGCCCACTCTTGTGCATCGCCCGTATTCTGTGACAGGTTGGTTTTTCAGTAGTCATTACATGTACTTAAAAACGTGGTCAGACATGTTTAAAAATGTCTCCCCGAACGTTCTGGAGCGAAGCTAATGTTCCATCCCTGAGAAATTAACAGTTGGGTGAAGAATTCGGGTTTCGACTGCAGAAATGTCAATGAGTCGAGTAAACAGGTGCAAAACGATTATGAAGAAGCTATTCACATTACTCTTTTGTCAGTGTTGAACGATTCTTTTTAGAAACAATGCTAAGAAAATATTAATGGCAGTGTAAAGTCTTAATGAGATCTACAAGCCTCTTAATGATTTTACATTCTGTTGGAGAGTGTTTGCTTGCATACAATCAACTCTTGAAAATAACTAATATCTGGCAAACTGTGAAAAACACAAGATAAAAACTGTAAAAGGCAAAATGTCCATGATGGTAAGTACAACGTGTAGTTCATGCATGAATGACTTAACACGGACTCGCAGATCATCATAAATCATCAGAATACAGTATTTGCTGTTTGTGCCAGCCCTTTAAATATTTATCATGTGCTCTTGTTTTTTGGCTTGACCTTTAGAGGTCTGACTTAGGACTGTTTTGCAGCTGCAACCGCTGCCTCAAGGGTGTTTCGCATTTTTAATAGCACAGGCTCTAAATGATTTCACTTTGGGTTATGTCAGTCGAAGAAATCAAGTTGCGGCCCCTACACGAGGCGTTTACGAAGTGGAGGTTTAGTTCCCGATGATGCAGGGATGTCTCTTTGTCTCACCTCTTTGATGATGTCTTCCATGTGGTGGCATTTCATGCTGGAGAGAATGTCCGAGTACTTCTCCACAGCCTGCCGTACTGCAGACTGACAAAAAGAGGCGGGGATTCATATTACGGCTGGATAAAGTGTTTTAGTAGGCTCTGAGCACTGATGGCACTCAGTTGTCGGTAGGCCTCTCACTAAAATTCTTGGCGCTAGCCTGAGCAACGAAGTAGCATCAATGACGGGCTATGCTGTAGTCTGAAGCTTACAGAAAATCAGGATTTTATAGAGAAATACGCTAGAACGTTTGTTTTTTCTTCTGCAGCTGTGGAATTTTTGCAGGCCCTGGGGCTCCCTTTTTTCTTCGGAGGCCCCAAGTGCACTATTTTCTGTGCAGCTCTGATTCAAACAGGATGCACAAGAGTCTGGCGATAGTCAGAGGTAAAATTTTGCCGTAAACGTCGACGTAACGTAAAGAAACATGGAGGTAACACCTGCGATCCTCATTTTGAACGG
The DNA here is from genome assembly GCF_054643075.1 of Acanthaster planci. Classification (NCBI taxonomy): domain Eukaryota; kingdom Metazoa; phylum Echinodermata; class Asteroidea; order Valvatida; family Acanthasteridae; genus Acanthaster; species Acanthaster planci. Next base: position 12,454,810 of record NC_141785.1, on the reverse strand, counting down.
TTAACCTAAGTTTCTCCTTTACACGTAATTGTGTAATGCATGTCTTTTGTGATCGAAATCTAAACTTTAAGAATCTATCTCAATCTATATTGACTAAAATAGACCCCCAATACCGAAACAAAACAAATCACGCAATCGACAACGTTTTCTCAGTAATACTCGGGTGGCTTCAGAAGCAAAACGTAAATTTATGTTATGTTTGATACAAAAACACGGTTGATGTAAAGGCTTGTCCTCTGTCTTAGCATATGAATAGATTATTTCGAACAAAATGATGATCATGCAAGGGATTTAGTTGCATGTTTGAACAAGCTGCTGGTACTAGACTCACAAGATTACGCGGAGAGCAGGTCAGGCTACGGTATGCATGAAACATTTGGACAGATACCTTCATTAATATCTTAAGTCCTAATGGACAGTTGCATTTTGTTCATGAAAATTGCATTAGGTAATTCAATGAATCGAATGTTATTCAGATATTCAGCTTGCTATAAAGAAATGTCTGTACGTAATTTCAATATGGACTATAAACTAGCCGAATTATATTACCAGACCATAGTCCTACGGGGGATTTCATCATTCGAGGCATTTATGCACACGACATTATTGGCGTTTCGTTTGCTACGTCACAGGCGCAGATTTTGCCAACCAATGGTCGACAAAAACTACAACAGGTCATGTACGTCTGTGATATCACGAGCATCGCCCCCGTATAGTGTCATATAGTGTCAGAACCACCTCCCCACTTTTCAAATTTCCATAGAAATTCCAAGTCATCCCCTCCGTCTATCTCCCCCATCCCCTCCAAACTCCAGCATAAGTTTACGCCACAAGTGTGTTCATGTTGGACCACTTTTTTCTGTTGTCCATAAATATTATGTAACCACCTGCACAAAACTTCTGATTTCATCCCGTTTCATCCCGACTTTTCCAAGAACTTTCAATACTGTCGCTAAAGATGACAAATTTCCTAAGCCGCGATTTATTTCAGAAAACAAATCGTGAAAAGAAAATTGTTAATCTCTGACTTGCCCTAACCTAGTAACTATACTTGTCGCCAAACTGAAAAATGTCAAGGCTGGTTTGGAACTATTTTGCGTAAGAGTGTGACGTAAATATAGTATAGACATCTACGTAAAAGAAGTCCACATAACATAGGGTTACAAGATGTTAGGACCAGTGGCGTAGTCACGGGGAAGGGACTTGGGAGGCAGCCCCCCCCCAAAAAAAAAACCTGGCCCCCACCAACCTTTACTTCATGGGCTGCGTGCCATGGACGTGTATAAAAAAACAAGGACTTGCAACGCCTTTGTATGAAATAAAAGCCAACCAGCGGCCATTTTACCGAGCCGAATACAAATGCACTGGTTGGCTCTCTTCTGTTGACGCCAGGGAGAACCAAGGCGGGCATTGCCGGTCAAGCTTTGTATTCGGCTCGGTAAAATGGCCGCTAGCGGATTCAATGATCTCTATAAACTTATTAAGGGCATTGCGAGTCCAGATTTTTTTTTATATATACGTCCCTGTTGCGTGTGCGTTCCTTCGCGCAAGGCATGGTGGGAACCAACATGGCGCGGCAAGATCGTACCAGAGTGGCAGCTAGTCATTTTTTTGCAAGTCCAAGTCAAGTCACAAGTCATTTGGTCTAACACAAGTCAAGTCACAAGTCCCTTTGTCCAAGTTCAAGTCAAGCTACACGTTATTTTGTCCAGCTGTAACCAGCAAAAAGAACCAGGCGTCAACTTACGAAGTTACGAGTTATAAAAATATATGGGGCTGGTCAAGTAGGGTCTGACTTGGGTCAGTCATTTTTTGCGAGTCCACGTCAAGTTACAAGTCATTGTCTGCAAGTCCAAGTCAACTCACAAGTCAAAGCTGGTATTCACAAGTCACAAAAATAGCGACTCGAGTCCAAGTCACATGACTTGAGTCAGCAACTCTGGATCGTACCCATGAGAACGAGGTTCCTCCACTAAAAAAACCGGATGAGTGGATATTGAACAAGGCTAACAAACACTTGCCCCAAAAAACCACACCACCGAAAGCTGGTGCCCCCCATAAGATGCTGGTGCCCCCTTTGTTCCCTCCCCGCTAGTAAAATCCTATACGTCACTGGTTAGGACTCGCACAACTCCACACTGTACGTTTTTCCTCTCGAGAAAAAAAAGCTTCAGGGGTGTTTTGTGGTCCGGCAAAACGAAGAGGAACAGTTCTTTAAATAGATACCAAAAATCCAACTCGGAAGAATTGTTATAGTGGGACAAAAAGGAGCATATCTTGAGGTTTTCTTAAGCGCTGGAGAATATGTGGTATGGGTGTGTATTTTTTGTGTGTAAGCATGCTTTTCCTAAAGTGTGTGGGCCTTGGAAAAGTTATGTTCACACAATACAGGTAGTGATTACATTACAGTAAAAAGCCCGTGTTAACGTATCTTTTTGCTTGCCTGTCTCCAGTCGTAGGAACAGAAAGTCAAATCCTGAAGCCGGTTATCTGCGGAATCACACAACAGGTCATAACTTACAAATCCTTTACCGTACCGGTTTGCTGTGAAATTAATCCTCAAGGCCTTTTTTCACGGACCTTTAGAAAATGTTTACAGGACTAATCTTGCTAGGGACTTTCTTACTCCTGTAACCATTAACAATCGTCCGATAATGGGTAGACCGCGTGGGATTATAGAATCCCAAGGTATTCACGAATTATACACACTCTCATAGGGAACCTTGACGCACGCTTCACTAGCCTTTCGTCAAGGCCTTCGTGGCTGTGTGTGTGTGTAACTGCAAAGCGACTGGACAGGAGACTAGGCGAGTGGCACAACCACGAGGCCTTTTCCAACTTGATTTTGAGGTTTTTGTGGTGAATTATTCATAAGCTTTCTGATATGCATTATTCATACATTTCATGTAAATAGTTTAAGCAGATGAGTCTCCGAAACAAACGGCATCAACTCCAAAGCTTACGCAAAGTTTCCATCTGGTTTTAGTGAGATGAAAACTATGATGCTTGTTGGTGGGGGATGGTTCTGACGTTGGAGTAACGCTAGCAGTTCATCAAGGCCGAATGGTCAAAGCAAAACGGCAGTGCTTGAAATATGGAGCTCATATCCCGTGGGTAGAGACGAAAACGTCACGCCCGCGTACAAATGCTTCAATAGCCTAACGCTGCAACGGTTTAAACTCGGCAAAGTGAAGTTTTCCAGCAGCATATTCTAAAGAACTGTCCAAATAATGCTCAGACAACTGACCTGCATTCACGGCCGCCAACACACTTGACACGCTCGCCATCTTTTGTATACTTTCAATTTGCATAGTAGGTTAATGTGTGCTGACCCCCTCGCGTATGATTGGTTGGGATTTATGCTACCCCAACGTTGTAGCAAAAATGTAACAAAAATAAAAAAAAGTTATAACAAAAATAAAAAAATAAAATCAAAAATATAAAAGAACATAAAAAATTCCTGACAAATGGGAAAAGGCCTCGTGGCTGCGCCACTCGTGCATGTGGTCTCCGGTCCAGCCGCCTTTTAGTTACACATAAACACAGCCGCGAAGGCCTTGACGAAAGGCTAACGCTTCACTTGATTTTCACGGATCGCTCATCAACAAGGGGAGTTGCTTGGGGCATTTCAGTGGATTGCTAATTTCACTTAATCGGTTAAACCTCATGGAAAAACCTCCCTACACCAGGAACATTTACGGCAACTTGGCGTTGTGAGAGTATTTTAAGGGGGTGAGGCATTTAAGAGAATGTTCATGGTGAAACAAATGTTTAAGCCTATACCTTTTCTTCAGCGTCCCCCCTGACGATATTATGATCCTTTCATCGATAAAACTGAATAACTTCAAGATTCACAACACCTAAACAGCAAAGACAATTGAGCCGCTTCTTCATAGTTGGTCTTTTTTCGCAGTTTCACAAAAGAGAGATTCCCCAGTGTTTGTAAATTAAGAAACTTACGTTGAAATGAAGATGAGCTTTCGGGTTTGGCGCTACTTCGATCTTGAGCCCCTTCCACGCCGAGGTGATCCCGCCGCCGGGCATCGCGGCCGATTCCCCCGCGTCGTTTACGCCGTCGTTCCTCTTGCACCTGGGACTGTAGAATAGCTCTGCCTGGGAGTACATCATAGGCACCAGGCTGTACATGGACGACGTGTGCTTGGAGCTCAAGATCTCCTGCAGGCTCTTCCGGATGCCGCAGAAGATGGGCATGCCAGTGCCGGGATTGCAGCAGTAGTACCTGGGGGAGGGGTTTGCTGTATGGGGCAATGGTGGTGGGCGTGGTGGGGGTAGACTCAGGACTGACAGTGACATTGGGCGGTGTGTCAGACCCGCTATCAGGGATGGGGGGCCCCGGTCTGCGCTATGGATAACCTGGTCGGTTGTCGACATGGCTGAACAGAAAATCGCAGAAACGGCTGATGTTGGCAAAAATTGGAACGATTCAGTTTGTTGATGGGTTGTACGAAAACCAGTCGGTGAACAACAGTAATAAAACAGGGGCAGATGAGCTTTTCGAGTTGAGTTCGACTCACATTGGCCCCAAGGTTGTCCCATTCAGCCCGCGTTTTCAAAGTCCACCAGATTTCGCCAGCTCTTGTGTGGACTGGCGTTCAGGATCGTCTTTTTAAATGGCTCGGAGTACTCGCGTCGGCCGTCCGTTCGCTGCGCGATGTGAGTTGTTCAGTTGTTACGAAACTCGGTGTTCCTTTTCAAGGAATGCGGGATGATCCCACCTTGCGTCGGTATATGAACCCTGTTAACAGATGGTCGGCGGCTTCACGTGCATTTCAAATAACCTATGAAGCCACGCAGCCATTGGGGAAACCGAGTCGCACTAGATTGATAATAAAATACGTCAGTTATTAGATAAATCGTTGTAGCCAATCAAGAAACGACTGGTACTGGACGGACTTGTCCATCTTTACGTCGGGGCCTTTCACTTATGGCTTTAATTTTAATGAGCAAAATTGATTTATAATTGAGATTGTATTGGTATTGGTTCCATTTGAAAAGTTGGTGATTTTCTTTAATTAAAAAGCCGACAAGGAGGACACAGTAAGGAAACCTTAACAGTTCCTTTCCCAAAAAACGTGATGACAACCTATGCCACGAGATGTGCATGATGCGTGCAAGATTTGTTTTCTTTTGTTTGTGTAGGGAGAGAGCTCTAGGAAGATGGCCCTCGTTAGCCCCCTGAATTCGTCCACTAATAATTATGCAGTGCATATTTATAAGTGATCAGATTTAAGGTATTTTAGCTGAAAACTGATCGCTTACAACATTGCGGTATTACCCATGCGCGAAGACATGAAGAAAACAACTTATGTCTCAGTTTACTCAACTGGGCTGGCAGAAACCGGGAAAAAAGTGGAGCTGTATCTGACCTCGAAAGTAAGACATGATAACGTGCGACTTGCGAATTGCAGCCGAGTTCAGGCAACATGTATGGCTATGGTGCATTCGTCTGTAAAAACGGCTGAACACCATGCAAGCGTTTTGACTGATACGGTTGTAAAGCACACATTTCACAACCTGGGCTAGTAAGTGGACGATATTGTGAGACCGACAGCGACTCAGTCAAATCTCAAACCTCAGCCCTGTGAAACAACGCACACTGCGTATTTCTTTGGGCGTGCGCATCACAATCCATTGCAATCCATTGCGGCCTGAAAGATCACAAGATCACGATGAGACTTAATCCCTGAAAAGTAATCATTCTGTTCATCGTGGTGGAGAAAAATCCAACAGTAGAGCTACTGTTGTCTATGTCAAGGTCACCAGCAGAATATTTTCTGCCGTTGCGAACAGAACTTCTCTCCACTTATGCACTGTTCCTCCTCGGTTCGAGGATTCAAAGTCCTTTGATACATAATCTTTGCTTGAAACGATTGTTACAACAATCCCTACATTTTGTCCGTTGCCGTTTCATGCCAACTGGTGCAAGATTCAGTGGTATCTTTCAATGGGGGGGGGGTACAGGCCCAACGCCCTGGGTTCTTTATTTCTGGCTTACTTCTTTTGAGGTTTCGAGGGGAACTTATGTGGACAGTATTGTTGCATGTACATGCATGTACGTGTATTTCCGTTTTAAAATCCGTTCACACTCGGCACGATAAGGAACACGAACAGACAACTTGTGACGTCACTGCGAAATATTCGCGATTGTGTTTGTTGCATACACTTGTTGAAATTTTCCCGGACTAGACTAGCTTAGAAGTTTCCTGTTTCTCTGCCGTACTGTGTAAATTGTATTCATAATAGTTCATTGCTATAGTTCAGCTCAGTTTCTAGTGCGTATACCTGAGGGGTATGTTGCGTCCTTGCCTGCCCCAAACGTACCAAAATAATGAATATAGATAACACGACCTTTCCCCATCGTATTTGTAAAGCAAAGAGAGAGAGAAAGCTTCAGAGTTCTTTTGTGACCGACGTCACTTGTGCTATGCTGGAATTAGGCATTCTACCATAGCTAGGCACGATGCGCTTCGCCACTTAGTGAACACGGTGACACGATGTTATAGGCCCTATACCGGGCTCATTTTTGCACGTCAAATCGATGTCACAGCCCTGCACTAGAGGTGCTGAGTATCACTTGTCTCGGTAGAGGGGAAAAGCCTTTCACAAAATCTCGTGAAGAAAATACGTCATAGCTGCCGACAAACAAAGCATTGTATGTTGCGGTACTTTCTGTTTTAATCAAAGCACATGTATACATAATTATATTGCGTCATGCGCCCGGGATGTTGTCCAAAAGAACTCTGTCTCGTATGTGCTTTACATAAGTTGTCATACAGTTAAACTCCGCTCTCTTAGAGCATTGGGAACGAGCGACGGTACTGAGACTAGTCGATTCCTCAAAACCCCGTCGGGCAGATAATTATGAACTATGGGGTCTTACACAGGGCTGCCATTCGTATCGGCGAGCTCACTGCACCTAGTGCATGGATGCATAGTATCACAATGGTATGGATGAGGAATAAGTTGCCAAAAATTCGAGCATTCCCTCACAAAACCTATTACTACCCTTGTATCTGCACGGGGAAAACGACTTGTGGGCGCCTTATTGTAAAAGCTTGCCAATTTGGCATCATCATAGCTAAAGCTCGTGGCCCTATTGTCTCCAGTATATCAAGCGCATGCTGTATTTCAAATCATTATTTTTTTTGAGCGAGATTTTTGGTTGATTGACAACACGATGGCATATGAGAACTAAAAGCTCGGCAAGGAATGAAATTCCTGGCTATCTTTCGACCCTCGCATTATTCGAAAGTTTAATTTCAATTTTAAATTTGTCATTACGAAAACTGACCAGAATGAATTATTCTTGAGCAATTTTTTTAATCTTCTTAATACAGGAAGAAACATCTGTTCTAATCCACATTGCGTCTTATCCTTGATAAAGAATTTTATTGCTCTCTTTCCGAATAAAGATGGAAATTCTACGTTATTAGTATGCAAGAAATTATTATAAGTATGCTCAATACTGAGTAATTTAAATGTTAAAAATGCTCGCTTGAATTGATTTCCATAATGGCGCAAGCAGATGTTGAGAATAAAAAATACCCGCAATTCTTAATGGTTAACATTGATATTACCATGCCAAGTGTATAATCAATGGTGTTGGTGAAACAAAGACCGTGAGAATGACAAACATTGTAAACGCTGTCGTTGTCGTCGTCGCACTTCCTGTCTTTCCTTTACTCCTATTGTGTTACTGTTGTCGAACCCTTCACAAGCAGTGGCGTCAATTTGTGTGGGGAGGGGTGGGGATTGTAGGGGGAGGATCTCTCCGGCCATGGAAATTTGAAAAGCGGGCCTACACCATGCGACGCCAGGGGGCGATGTTCATGATACAAATGTAGCATTATACGTCTGTAATACACATTAACTAATGTAGAACGTACATCAGACTGGCGTGTTTATGGATGTTACAAATTGGTCTCCCATTTTGAGTGCTATTGATTACATTGTGGTTATTGGAAAGTCCGAAAAACTCTTCGCAATCCACCTCAATTGTTTTTCACCATGTCTTCATGTTACTATCTCGCCATGTCGAGATAGTAAGTCACCGCGGCGAGATAGTAGCTCGCCGCGACGAGATGGTATCTCGAAAAAAAGTTTTGCAAGTGGCCTTTATACGCTTCCCAATATACAAGGCTGTTCAAAAGAAATTGATCGTTCACAGTTTCGAGGGATGTTGCAATCGACTAATAACCAGTTGCAAGACAGACATTTTGGCTGGTATCTCGTGTTTGGCTATAGGAAGCAAAGTTCTTGTCTCCTTTTGCTTATGGAATTGTTTTACCTATAGACTAATCCAGTTAGACACCATAACTGCGGTGATACGGCACGCAAATGCACATTCTTCAGTTTGACGTACGCGTGCATTTGGCAAATCACGACGCCCTATCGGTCAGAGAGGCATGCAACGCACGCGTTCCCCCTGTCTATGAGCGTTTTACCACCGCAGTAATAGCTTCAAATTATTATTGTCAAATAGCTCTATAGTCGGTTTATGAAGTAAGCCCCTGCGGTTGAACTATCACTTCAGTGTATGAACGCAGTGTATGGTTATGTAGGCCTATATGGATAAAAATACAAGGGGGATATTAAAGGAACCAGGAAATAGAAATAGTTTATAATTTTTACTAAAAACCCTTGAAATAGAATCTTTGGGTTTCAATTAACCTATTTTAAATTTTTGTTTTGCAATTTTAATCTATATTTTGATGCTTGTTTGGTTTTCATGCTAATGTTATTTGCATATTCATGACCAGAACTGTGATGTCATCAAAGGCACTGAATCTCAATGTTGAACTGATTTGTGCACAAAAAAATTTCTGGATTTTTTTAACCATTGCTATGGCAGATTTCATTTCTTTGGCAATTTATTGCTGTGTAAGTAAATGGCAATAATCCAGCAAAAATCCTTTTCACAGAAAAGTTCCCAGATAGCAAATTTTGGGTTCACAATTTGAACATGAACATGTCTTCCTGGATTTACATCAAAGAAAAAGCGCCCTCACTTATCCAGAAATGCTTGGTCAATTTTTAATGTTTGAAAAAGAGCACCGTTCAGTTCACGTAACTCGGAAAAGATGTCAAACAATCTTTAAAGTACATAGATACACAAAAGGTGATTCTAAGAAAAATTCAATTCCTGGATCCTTTAAGTCCAAGAAACTCTAGGCTGTAGAGTAAATTTATAACGTGATTTAAGCTGCACAATGATTCCAAGGCTGGTTTAATAATGTACATTAAGCATCAATTTGAAGGGATAATGATACATTGCTTAAACGATTTGCAGTGGGTTTTGTATGAAATTCTGACCTACATTATGGATTCTAATCCTCACACATAGCAATCATTGTCAAGTAGGCATGTGTACCACAACCAGTGAGTCCATAATTATGTCTTAATAGAGTGAGGCTACATTTGGGGGCTTTGGACACGCACCTTCAAGGAAGGGAAATAAAAACGTCGCCTATTTCGCATTTTTATCTTTATTTGCCGGGCTCGGTCCATTATCGTCCCCAAGCAGGTTTGAAACGTACCAGACTAGTCTAACCCTCCCACCGTCACACTTTTATTCCCTTTCTGAAAATAGACCAAACTGAAAGCTGGGTATAAACATGTTTCAAGGTTGATTGCGCATGAAATTGGCACTGTGTCTGTATAATTTTACGAACGCACGTACTGTATGTGCCTCGTTAATTCTGTGTGCGTAGTCATATTTGGAATTTTAATGAGCAGTAAAACTTATATTATGAAATTTAAAACTATAAGCGCAAGCTTGTTTTAGCCTTACTGGGTAGCCTTAATGGGTAATTTATACTGAATTACTGGTACTTTTTCAGCTTAATTTAAAAACAAAATGTTTATTCAGAATTTATGATGTTCGTAAAACTAAGAGCCCTTAACGTTGGAAAGTACGTGTAAAACTGAAGCTAGAGAGCTTCTGTAAATTCGAGCACGACCATTTGACAACTACATGTAATTGTTGATCTTCGCTGGTACCCATTGTTATATTGTTCACACGTGTTAAGGTTATCAGGCAAGTCGACCTGTGATAGCCGAACTGTCGCTGCTCAAACTTCTCATTCACATATAACCGTGCATTTTGATTAGCACAGTGGTTGAGGACCCCCCTATCCGCAATCCTTTCTGGTCATATTACTCTTCTGCAGAAGCAGCGACATATTTTGGCTCTAGTCTTGCGTAGTATCTCAAGGCAACTTTTCCTGAAGTTGCCATTGACCAGGCTGTAGATGAATGGGTTAGCAGAATTGTTAGCCATAACGAACGACATTAATACATCTGCCACAATAGCACTCCCGTACGGGACGGGCGTGCCTCTACAGTTCATCACGTTCAGCCATACTCCAGCACATATGGCGGGAAACCAGGTGATGAAAAATACAGCAGCCGATACGATTAACATTAATGTGGTTTTCATCTTGGTCCTGTGACCACAATTTCTCCTGAGAGTCCCATTACTTTTGCCGGCTGCCTGTTGTCTGTTGCCCTTTTTTGTGTCTGCATTGGGCAGTTTGCCTGTAACGCTGAATGGCTCGGCAAAGCTACCGGCCGGGTTCGCTGGTATCGGATGCTGGACATCATGATATGCGGACCTGGAATTTCTTACAGTGTGTGGTTTTTCAAGTGTTTCGTCTTTGAGTTGGTGACGGTGATGTGACAATTGCGTGCCGCCGCCAAGCCGGTGCGACGACGCGGCATGTTGAACAGGTTTCGTTTCGTGTTCTTCTCTGGCGGAGAATCCTGTGTCCCTTTCGACGGAACTAGTGCGTCCATGATAGGTCGTACATCGAACCGACCCCGATGGCCTTGAAGCGACATCGCTGCTACCAGAAATGATATGTATTTCAGTCGGTTGTCGGCTATTTTGTATTGCCAGTGATTTGCCTGGACAATTGCGCTGACTTCCGGCCAAAGAAGATGATGGGATGGCGTCAGAGTTTGCTGTCAAGCCAAAGTGTCTGGCGTCCGAGTCACCTTTAGCTTCATCTGTCATTGCGTTGGGGATGCGAGGCTGATCCACGACAGACGCTCCGACTTTCCCTTGTTTCTGGACTGTCTTGTATACCATTGCGTAGAGTGAGACGACAGTAACAAAGCAGCAAAGCCATAACGTGCTGGGCAAGGAAATAACCACCAGCAACCTGGCACTACATGCTCGTCTGTCGCCAGGGGAAGAGTTAGGCGTCACGAGAACCAGAGTTATGATGGTCAGCACTCCCCACAACCCAACACACCCACCGACGAGGGCCCTGGCCCGGCGAACGGACAACAGTCGCCTGTGAGGACGGCAAATCGCGTCATACCGGTCGAATGCGATGCCTGTCAGGAGAAATGCCCCTGCGAGCTGTAGGGTGTCGATAAGAGCAATGTGGATTTTCGTGACAACACTGTACTCATGTAAATATTGAGGCCTTTGGAAAAGAGGGTTGAAAACGATGAGGAGGCTTGCCAAGAGGTCCGCTGCAGCGAGGGCGCATATCAGAACGTGGGTGCTGGTTCTGGTGGACTTGCACCGGTACACGCAGACAACCAGGAGATTTCCTGGTATTCCGAGCAGGATAGCTAAACAGCTTGAAGTAATTCCCGGTGCACGTCTAAGCCAGCTCACTTCCATCTTGGTAATATTAGTTTAAAAAATCAGATCGAAATTTAAAGCAGCATCGTTCTCTTGAGTTCTTGCCTTCGGCATGTTCAACCTCGGCAGCAGTGTTAAAAGTGGGCTTGGCTGTTTGTACGGACGCCTCACGGGCTGGATACGAACAAGAGCCCGCGCCTTCAATGCGTAGGCTATCTGGGTTTATCGTGCTTGCCCCGTTGGTTAGTGGTATAGATAGGAGTTACACCCAGGGGAGAAACTGGACAACTGTTTAGGATATGTCCAGAAAATGCAGCCATTCTTTTCAATCCTGCTGTCTGCAGCAATAACAGATGGAATCATCACAGACGGTGTTAGCTATCACCGAACATGTGAACCTGTAGCCCACATAATCCCTGCAATTATTGTCACGATGGAGCTTGAAGCCGCTCCTCTTCTTCGCGGGTGACAAGCGACTGATATTGACTGGGTTTACTCATTAAACCGTATCAACTATTAACTGTCGTTTCAATTAAGTCGAAAAGGGCGGCATTTGAAATAAAAGGTTCGACTTTGCTTCCTTAATTCATGTCTACCTCGCATCACATTGCCCTTGTCATTACTGAAAGTCTGTGTAATCACGGAGGTGCAGGATATTGGCCGCTTTGCGCGCGACTTACCGGCATCAATGTCAAGTGTATTCTCTCCGTCGAGACCGGCACAAAAAGTACACGAATGGGAGGTTGATAAGATTGCAGTCAGCACGCAGTTTACAGCCTGAGACAAACCAATATCTGCAGCTGCCGGGACAGCCAATTTCACGAAAGACATCTTATCTTGCAACTCATCTTAGGACTTAAAACGAGTCCCAGCTTAAAGTTTCGTATCGGCTCCATTTTGAGTCAGGGCGTGCAGTCTTACGAAACGAAGTAATTTCAGTGTTAAAAGACTCGAAACTGTATGAGGATTTAACTGTTCAAAAGAAAGACTGCCATGTTGCCTGCCCTCTCCAAAGTTTTATTATTTGTTTCTTAACATGATTTTGTTGAAAATTTCTCAAATGATACTGTTGCTTTTGTATCCGTTAGAATATGCCTTGCTCCAGGCTATTATTAACACCCCTTCCCATATTAAATCCCCAATGAAAAATGGGAGTTCTGATGAATGATATTGGTCAAAGTAAACCACAGAAGCTCCGTGAAGTTGGTGTAATAAATCTTCACGTCCTGTTTGAAACTTGTGTACATGTAGATCAACTTGTGTCTTTCAGAAATATGCAAAGAATTACTTCCATTACATTGTGCAGTTGTGAACAGGATCTAAAAAAAATGACAAAGGGATATTTTCCATCAGTATCATTACAATATTTGTTACCACGTTGTTAATGTGCAAAAATAAGTTTAAGTTGTAAAATGTCACTGTTATTTGGATATCCATTACTCACCCGTTGGCTGTTGTCTCTATATGCCTGTTTAGGGACCTCTGTTGATCTACGAACCATGTACCATCTTGTGCAATTTCATTATCCGTATGTTCATTATTGCAGCCCCACAAGAACCACCCATTCATGGGTTTAACCGCGATATTTGAAAAACCATGACAGTATTTTACCTATAACATCAACTTTTATTCAGACCTTACTCTCTGGCCTGAAGACGTTTTTGCCTGTGAATTTCTGCTCAATTTCCACAAAAATTAAGCCAGAGTCTAGTCTAAAGGTCTTCATTGAATGGTGATTACTATAGCTTACCCATTCAGTTGTCGGGCTCCGATTCATTTTCAACCTCTTTGTAGAACCTGCAATACCCCTTGTCTTGTGAGCCTATAGGCCTATCCTGAAGATTTCCTCATCTTTAGACTGTCTAGTAGATTTCTCCTATCTCGGAATATCCTCTCTCGCCTAATGGCCTGCCGAGCTTCGCAATCAGCAAGAAGCATAAGCGCCATGTTGTTGCTTTAACTAAAATGCACGTGTTCGTGCAGATATAAAGACGACCCTTGGACGGATCTTAAGTTGATTTCGGCAGCATTGCTAAGGAAGTTAGCACGAGCTGAATGCGTCTTAAGTTTGGTGAATTTGACCCTAGGACAAATCAGGAAGAATTGCCCTTCTTAAGACCGTCTTATGGCTTGTTAGCGCTTCGTGAAATCTGCTCGCTAGCGATGGGTGTGGGAAATCACAGATCATATCCTTCCGAACAGTCTAAAGGTGGTGATGATTTTAAAACTTAACTATTTATTTTATGTTTTATCCAGGTGACGTACTTTGCTGTTAGTTTGTACCTGAAAGTAGCAACGATGACTGGGGCTGTAGTGATGGGCAACAGGCCTATAAGATGGTAAGACAGCAAGCCGAAGTGTCATTTGCGACTTTCAGATTTTTGAAAATGGCCAATAGGCCTATCTACTTCTTCGCTTTGCACATAATCCGCCTTGAGCAGAAGCACCCCCTTCATCAGTTCATTTTCTTCACTAGTTGGTGTACAAAGTAATATCTTCTTAACTGCTAATATTAGTATTTGCCAAAGCAATGGACAGCTAAAACATTTTACCAATTTATTTTAAAGAATAAAATATGCTCTTTAATGTTGACGTGAGGTCAGCATTGTTGCCCGCTGAGGTGATTTGCCCAGTTCTGCTCAAATGTGAAGACATACAAATCTACAGTTACAGACAATTTTATTTTTTGCCCTTAAAATTTTACTTGTCAATTTTTTTATTGTAAGAACCGAAAATATTCGCATTGCTACCCAACTGCAAATTTTCATTTAAGTCCACATTGAGATAATACTTGAATGACTCACGAGTGCATGTTATTTTTTATGCCATTTTTTCCTGATCAAGACAAATGATCACCATAATGATGATGAGACGACAATGATGTATTCCACAATAACCAGAAAACTAGTCGGCTAGAACTACCCTGAGAGAAGCTGTGTAATAGAACCCTGGCAGATGGTACTCGGTAATGGTTCCTTTAGCATGGCAAGGAACCATTGAAAAAACGTGAAGTGCAATATCCCTCTATTCTTTGACAGCTATTTCTTGAAATACGAAAGTTCCTGTGGTATTTAATGACTTTTGAGGCACTTGGAAACAGCAAATATTCAGGTCCTTTCCAATTGTTTGTATCACGTTTGAAATCAATGTTGTATACTCCAAATGGAGCAAACAAAAAGAAACTTGTACACCCCCAAAAAGGAAAAGGATGAGTGTGTTTGCCACCCACAAGCTCAGTAAGGTCTGAATTCAAAATATATTCACGTTGTTTGGAACTAAAGGGTTTATACAATGCAGTTTATTTTTATAACACAACCCGTAAAAATGTGTAATGAGTAGGGTGTAGTGCATTTCCCTAAAGTTCCAATTTGAGGTTCTGAATAAAGTTCTGAACGGGATAGGTTGATGTTCTGGTAATACTTTTGTCCTGTATACCACATAAAAGATCGGAGGCCCAACATAAATATGAATAGAAATTTATCTTTAAAAGCGCAGAGTCCTGGTGAATAGCACTTTATTCCATTTTTGTCAGATTGTATACAATGTATTTTACTCATTTTGGGGAATGTTTCTCCCTGGTGAAATCGTGGAAATCTTAGTTGGGATCAATATTTTCTGTATAACTGCATACAGTAATCATCGCTGAAAACATGGAAGATGATCTTTTACTCTTGGAGCCTGGCCCTTTGTCCTATTCGCTCAGAGAATATTATGCTTCAATGTG